>NC_041409.2:0-109900 GCF_900747795.2 Erpetoichthys calabaricus | reverse complement strand
TACGTACACACACGTACACACACACATATGTACGTACGTTCGTAAACACACACGTACGTACACACACACACGTACGTACACACACACACCACGTACGTACACACATACACACACATGTACGTACACACGCACACGCACACGTACGTACACACGCACACGTACGTACGTACACACACACACATGTACGTACACACACAAACACGTACGTACACACACACACACACGTACGTGCTTACACACACACAAGTACGTACGTACGTACACACACACGTACGTACACACACACACACGTACGTACGTACACACACACACACACGTACGCACACACACACACACGTACGTACACACGCACACAAGTACGTACGTACGTACACACACACGTACGTACACACACACACACGTACGTACGTACACACACACACACGTACGTACACACACAAACACGTACGTACACACACAAACACGTACGTACACACGCACACACGTACGTACGTACACACACACACACGTACTTACACACACACACGTACTACGTACACACACATATACACAAGTACACACGCACACGTACACATACACACACAAGTACGTACGCACGTACACACACACGTACGTACGTACGTACACACAAACATACGTACGTACGTACGTACACACACGTACGTACACACACACACACACGTACGAACACACACTTACGTAAACACACATATACACATGTACACACACACGTACGTACACACACACGTACGTACACTCAAGTACACACAAACGTACGTACGTACGTACACACACACGTACGTACTTACACACACACACACACATACGTACGTACGTACACAAACACACGTACGTTCACACACACACACGTACGTACACACACACACACACACGTACGTACGCACATACACACACACATACGTACACATTAACAGGCACACGTACGTACACACGCACACCCGTACGTACACACACACGTACGTACGTACACACACACACACACGTACGTACGTACGTACACACACACACGTACTTACACACACACAAGTACGTACGTACGTACACACACACGTACGTTCACACACACACACGTACGTACACACACACACACATACGTATACACACACACACGTACGTACACACACGTACACACACACGTACGTACACACACGTACACACACACGTACGTACGTACACACACACACGTACGTACGTACGTACACACACACACACACGTACGTACGTACTTACACACACACACGTACGTACAGACACACACGTACGTACGTACGTACACACACACACACGTACGTACACACACAAACACGTACGTACACACACACACACACGTACGTGCTTACACACACACAAGTACGTACGTACGTACACACACACGTACGTACACACACACACACGTACGTACGTACACACACACACACACGTACGTACACACACAAACACGTACGTACACACGCACACAAGTACGTACGTACGTACACACACACGTACGTACACACACACACACGTACGTACGTACACACACACACACGTACGTACACACACAAACACGTACGTACGTACACACACACACACGTACTTACACACACACACGTACTACGTACACACACACACACGTACGTACACACACACACACTTACGTACTTACACACACGTACGTACGTACGTACACAAACACACGTACGTACACACACACGTACGTACGTACACACGTACGTACATACACAAACACACGTACGTAAACACACACACGTACGTACGTACGTACGTACACACACGTATGTACACACACACACGTACGTACGTACGTACACACATACAAGTACGTACACACACACACGTACGTACACACACACACACACACACATACACATACGTACACATGTACACGTAGACACACGTACGTAAACACACGTACACATACTCACACACGTACGTACGTACGTACACACACACACATACGTACGTACGTACACACACACGTACGTACACACACGTACACACACACGTACGTACGTACGTACACACACACACACGTACGTACACACACGGACTCACACACGTAAGAACGTACTTACACACACACGTACGTACACACACACACACACGTACTTACGTACACACACAAACACGTACGTACGTACGTACACACACACACGTACGTACACACACACACACACGTACGTACGTACACACACACACACGAACGTACACACACACACACGTACGTACGTACACACACACACACACGTACGTACACACACACACACGTATGTACGTACGTACACACACACACGTACGTACACACACACACACGTACGTACTTACACACACACACGTACGTACGTATGTACGTACACACACACGTACGTACGTACACACACACACACACGTACGTACGTACGTACACACACACGTACGTACACACACACACACGTACGTACTTACACACACACACGTACGTACGTACACAAACACACGTACGTACACAAACACGTACGTACGTACACACGCACACACGTATGTACACACGCACACACGTACGTACGTACACAAACACACGTACGTACACACACATACGTACGTACACACACACACACGTACGTACGTACACACACACACACGTACGTACACACACACACACGTACGTACACACACACGTACGTACACACACATATACACACATAGACACACACGTACGTACGTACACACACACACGTACGTGCGTACGTACACACACGTACGTGAGTACATACACACAAACGTACGTACACTCAAGTACACATACACGTACATACACATACACACGTACACAAACACCTATGTACACACACATATACACACGTACACACACAGACGTAGACATACACACACACGTAAGTACGTACGTACACACACACGTACGTACGTACGTACACACACACGTACGTACACACACGTACACACACACGTACGTACGTACGCACTCACACACGTACACACAAACGTACGTTCACACATACACACGTAAGTACACACACACACAAGTACGTACGCACATACACACACACATACGTACACATGCACACGCACACGTACGTACACACGCACACATACGTACACACACACGTAGGTATGTACACACACACACACATACGTACGTACGTACGTACACACACACACGTACGTACACACACACAAGAACGTAAGCACATACACACACTCATACGTACACATGCACACGCACACGTACGTACACACGCACACATACGTACACACACACACACACATGTACGTACGTACGTACACACAGACACGTATGTACACACACACAAGTACGTACGTACGTACACACACACGTACGTACTTACGTACACACACACGTACGTACTTACGTACACACACGTACGTACATACGTACACACACACGTACGTACACACACGTACACACACACGTACGTACATACACACACACACACACGTACGTACGTACACAAACACACACGTACGTACGTGCGTACGTACAGACATACGTACGTACACAAACACACACGTACGTACGCACATACACACACACATACGTACACACGCAGACGTACGTACACACGCACACGTACGTACGTACACACACACGTACATACAGACACACGTATGTACGTACACACACATACGTACGTACACACACGTACACACACACGTACGTACTTACGTACACATACACGTACGTACGTACACAAACACACACGTACGTACATACACAAACACACGTACGTACACACACACTCATAAGTACGTACGTACGTACGTACACACACACACGTACACACACACACGTACACACACACATACGTACACATGCACACGTACACACACGTACGTACACACACATATACACACGTACACACACACACGTACACATACACACACACGTACGTACGTACCCACTCACACACGTACGTACGTATGTACGTACACACACACGTACGTTCACACACACACATGTACGTACACACACACACACGTACGTACGTACCTACACACACACACACATACGTACAGACACACACGTACGTACGTACGTACGTACAGACATACGTACGTACACAAACACATACGTACGTACGCACATACACACACACACACATACGTACACACGCACACGTACTTACACACGCACACGTACGTACACACGCACACACGTACGTACGTACCTACACACACACACACATACGTACAGACACACACACGTACGTACACACACACACACTTATGTATACATACACACACGTACGTACGTACACACACGTACGTACATACACACACACGTACGTACGTACACACACACACACGTACGTACTTATACACACATACGTACACATGCACACGTACACACACGTACGTACACACACATATACACACGTACACACACACACGTACACATCCACACACGTACGTACGTACGTACACACACACATACGTACGTACGTAAACACACAAGTACGTACACACACACGTACGTACGTACACACACACACATACGTACACACACGTACACACACACGTACATACGTACGTATGTACACATACACGTACGTACGTACACAAACACACACGTACGTACGTACACAAACACACGTACGTACACACACACACGTACGTACTTACGTACGTACACACACGTACGTACACACACACACGTACGTACACACATACACGTACGTACACACACACACGTACGTACACACACACACGTACACACACACATACGTACACATGCACACGTACACACACGTATGTACACACACATATACACACGTACACACACTCACGTACACATACACACACACGTATGTACGTACGTACGTACACACACACATACATATATAAGTACACACACACATACGTACACACACGAACACACACACTTACGTACGTACGTACGTACACACACACGTACGTACGTACACACACACACGTACGTACACACACATATACGTACGTACGTACACACACACTTACGTACACACACGTACACACACACGTATGTACGTAGACACACACGTACGTACGTACACACACACACACGTACGTACACACACACACACGTACGTACACACACACATACACACACACATATGTACACACACATGTACGTACGTACACACACACGTACGTACGTACGTACACACACACACTCACGTACGTACACACACACATACGTACGTACACACACACACACACACGTATGTACGTACGTACACACACACACGTACGTACACACACACACGTACGTACTTACACACACACATGTACGTACGTACGTACACAAACACACGTACGTACACACACACACATACGTACGTACACACGCACACACGTACGTACGTACACACGCACACACGTACGTACGTACACATACACACGTACACAAACACCTACGTACACACACATATACACACGTACACACACACGTACACATACACACACACGTACGTACGTACGTACTCACACACATACGTACGTACGTACACACACACGTATGTACACACACGTACACACACACGTACATACGTACGTACACACGCACACACGTACGTACGTACACATACACACGTACACAAACACCTACGTACACACACATATACACACGTACACACACACGTACACATACACACACACGTACGTACGTACGTACTCACACACATACGTACGTACGTACACACACACGTATGTACACACACGTACACACACACGTACATACGTACGTACACACACACACGTACATACACACACGTACGTACGTACGTACACATGCACACGTACACACACGTACGTACACACACATATACACACGTACGTAGACACGCACACGCACACGTATGTACACACGCACACGTACGTACGTACACACACACGTACGTACACACACACAAGTACGTACGTACGTACACACACAC
This sequence comes from Erpetoichthys calabaricus, assembly GCF_900747795.2. Classification (NCBI taxonomy): domain Eukaryota; kingdom Metazoa; phylum Chordata; class Cladistia; order Polypteriformes; family Polypteridae; genus Erpetoichthys; species Erpetoichthys calabaricus. The sequence goes on along the minus strand of NC_041409.2, from coordinate 103,946 downwards.
GTACGCACACACACAAACACACGTACTTACGTACACACACAAACACGTACGTACGTACGTACACACACACATGTACGTACACACACACACACGTACGTACGTACGTACACACACACACACGTACGTATACACACACACACGTACGTACGTACACACATACACAAACACATACGTACACACGCAGACACACACATACGTACACACACATATACACACGTACACACACACGTACACACACACGTACGTACACACGTACACACACACGTACGTATGTACACACACACACGTACGTACACACACACACACGTACGTACACACACAGACACGTACGTACGTACGTACACACATACACGTACGTACACACACACATGTACACACACACGTACGTACACATACACACGTACACACACACGCGTACGTACACACACATATACACACGTACACACACACACGTACACATACACACACACGTACGTACGTACGTACGTACACACAAACGTACGTACGTACGTACACACACACGTACGTACACACACGTACACACACACGTACGTACGTACGTACAAACATTAACGTACGTACACACACACACACTTACGTATACATACACACACGTACGTACGTACACACACGTACGTACGTACACACATACACACACACATATACACACGTACACACACACATACACACACACGTACGTACACACGTACGTACGTAAACACACACACACACGTACGTACACACACACACACGAACGTACGTATGTACACACATACACGTACGTACACACACACGTACGTACACACACACATGTACACACACACGTACGTACACATACACACGTACACACACACGTACGTATGTACACACACACACACGTACGTACGTACGTACGTACACACACAGACGTACGTACACACACTGAAATCCTAAAATTCACCCGGTAACTAACAGGGGAGCCAACGAAGAGAGACCAACACCGGAGAGATGTGATCTGCTGGTCAAAATTCTAGCAGCTGCATTCTGCACCGTTTGCAGGCGAGACATCGTCATACGGGATACCTCGACATAGCGGGCATTACAATAATCCAAATGAGGCCTAGCAAAAGCAGGAATGAGCTTTTGTAGGTCATTGAGTGACCTTTATTGATCGTCCTGAGGTAGAAAGAAACGACTCTTTACCAGAGCATTGGTCTGTTTGTCAAATTTCAAATTTGAATCCAAGACCACCCCGAGATTTTTAGCACATGGTTTCAAGTACGGGACAAGTGGACCCAATGTGCTAGAAATGTTTTTTGGGTAACAGTAGGTTGACCAAATACAATGCCTTCAGTTTCTGACTCCTTTAACTGCAGGATGTTAAGTGCCATCCAGTATTTTATACCATCTAATCAGTTAAAAAGCTTTGTCACAGACTCCATTTCACCTGATTGCAACGGGAAGTAAATCTGCGTATCAGCGTGAGCAAATCATATGTGAGGCTGATGGGAGACGGCACGGCAGCATACACGTACGACAGTTACTATATTAAAGGGTTTAACGTAATAATTAGACATCAAAAAATGTCATCCCCTGTAACAGAAACACATCAATATAAAAACAGTAGGAAAGGTCAGTCGGGTGCTCACTGCTGTACCGATGCAGATTCGGGACGCCTCATGTATTCCTAACATTAATCTTCACTTGTTTTGTTCATTCTGTTACATTTTGTTTTTACGTTGTTGTCATTTCTGAGTCTCCATGTGACACGTTTTGTGACAGTCACCAACACATAGCACAGCGACTCAATCGGGATGGTAGGCACGTGTTTCTTTGCGTACTTTTCTTATGATATTTTGTTCTGTTGCAGGAGGGTAGAATGTCACTGCCTGAGCCGCACGATCGATGTGCCCTTTATGTCAATGTAGGCTTACACCTTACAAGGCTTAGTGACTCCCACACTTCCCAGACACAAACACTGACAGTTGTTATATTGTGCTCAGTTCTTAGGGGGGCTAATGTACTTCTTGTTTTTACGGTTGATCTCAGTCATTTTGCCTTTTTCGTCCCCCAATTATTTGCACCGCTGTGAACCTTCACTAAGCATATCATGGCGCTTTGCCCTTACAGTGCCATATGCATCAGTTTTACTATCCATGTTTGCTGTCATCATCACTTTCGATAACTAGTGTCTCAACCAATTGGTTCAGTTTCAGTTTGTTCTAAAACTGATTTTACAGCTTCTGGTTGAAGGCTCTGCCCCACTCGTAAATATTAAGGAATTACCTTAGATTGGCAAAATGCATAAAAATATTCATGATGCTATTTTACCCACTAGATGGCAGCATAGAATTCCCAGCCTGAGGCCACGGCGGTTAAAACATTGGAGCAGTTATGACAAGAGCATGCCCGCGCCATGGTAGTGTGCGTAACTTGATCACTGAGCTTGAAATAAAGGAACAAACTTACTCACTTTTAAAAGGACGTAGCGATTTTGGAATTTGATTTATTTTGTTTTGGCTTAGACATTCTGGTATTTCTGACTTCACTTGTTTTCATAATTATATTGTCATTAATAAGAACAAAATCATTGAAACTGAAACACTGTCTTCTGTGATGCCATGTTGATTTTTCTTTTGTATTTTGGACCCCACTGTCCTCTGTTTACATCTGTTACTGACACATATATGGCACTGCAGCCCCAAAGGCAGTTTACGAGACAACTCGTGGGTGCCGTCCATCTATAGATCGCCCGCTATGAGTTAAATCGTATTTAGCACTCGACATGTTAACCTGCTGGCATCTGTGCCTTTGTGTTCTTATCAAAATGAAAGCGTCATGGAACACGTACAGACTTCGTAACGGTTCAAATCTGTCTGTGATGAAAGGTGGATGGCGGCCAATGGAGATTTTTAAAGATTTGACAGTTAAGGGAACGGACAAAAAAAAATCACAGAAACAGGCAGGATTTCACAAACCAAAAAAAAAGAAAAAAGGCAAACCAAAACCATAAGAAACCAAAGTCACTGTAGAGAAACAATGCCAAAGGACTTCCTTTCTAACGTGAATCCTTGCTGCTCCTAACAAACACCAAAGCTCTTTGGTTCTACTGGAATTTTTCTGATGCTTGGATAAGGAGCTGCTTTGAAATCGTCATCTTAAATAGGTGGAAAATGAAAAATTTAAATGTCAGGCGACCTTTGCATCATAAGATTAGCAACAGGCCTGGTATAGTGGCTGTAAAGAACATGCCAACTGCCATGCCAAGGACAACACGAAATGGAGGTGATAAACCCATTGAAATGGTGTCACAAAGTCATCATTGGCATATGAAAAACAAAAAACAAATCAAAAAAAAGGTAAATGCTCCAAAACATCAAAAAAAAAAAACAAAGATATTAATTATATATATATATATATATATACATATATATATCGGCTAACATCCGCCACGTGCCCTCTTTCAGTTGCAAGAAGCAGATCATAGAATGGTTGAAATAGTTTACTGTCAAATAATGCAAAGAGTACGCGACACGTGTTTTGCCCTAACTCTGGGCTCATCAGGCGTACACACTCTACTGCACTCCCTTTCGGGAACCGAACCTCGGACGTCAGTGCTAGAGGCGAAGCCCCTAACGTTGCGCCACGGTGTGTGGTTTGTTCATTTGACAGCATGTAGATCGGGGTAATTACATTCACGGCATTCGTAGTCTGAATCACAATCTGATTGTATGGGTGGTTACCTACCAGGTAACGCTTGTGGTTGGTCAGCAAGTCGGCTAACATCCGCCACGTGCCCTCTTTCAGTTGCGAGAAGCAGATCATAGAATGGTTGACGTCCAAGGTTTGATTCCCGTAAGGGAGTGCAGTGAGTGTGTACGCCTGATGAGCCCAGAATTAGGGCGAAACATGTGTCGCGTACTCTTTGCATTATTTGACAGTAAACTATTTTCAACCATTCTATGATCTGCTTCTCACAACTGAAGGCACAGTAAACTATTTCAACCATATATATATATATATATATATATATATATACATACACAAATATAAAAACCAAACTAGTCCAAAAAAGAAAACTGAAAGAAATTTGAAAATGCATGGACCAATAACATGCTAGGAGTTTGTTAGGGCAATTTTCAATTGACAATTATGGTGAAAAATGAATTAGTATTTTTGTATTTAACTTTTTTTCCACGTTGTTCTGGTAAAATCATCACGTCAATTTATTTGTTTTTAAATTGTTTTTCTTTCTCTAAGAGCACTTCTAGTTTGTTTGTTGTTTTTAAAGTGTCACCACTATTTTGCAATTAGTGACAATCCCATTTGTACTTGTGGGGTCCGTAACCTGTGATGACAGTGCACTGCACTTATAAAAGATGGCAGGGTGTATTACCTGATCTCTGAGCTTCAAATAAAGGAACTGAACTTAGACACTTTCAAAAGTCTTTAGGGATTTTCAAATTGGTTTTGATCTTATTTTGGATTAGACATATTTCTGACTAGCATTAATCATCGCTTGTTTTTGATGATTCGGTTGTATGTTTGTTTTCAAGTTGTTGTCATTTTGTGAGTCTCCAGACATAATTGTTATGTCTTGGATGTTGTTACAGTTCTGCATGTCGCCCCTTTGTCTAAAGCATTGGAGAGCAGTGTTGTGCATCGACATAGAAGTTTAACACGAGCTAAAGTGACTCTAATTATAGGCCCAAGTCCGAGCCGGCAGGCATATAAAGCCAAAAAGTCTGAATTAACATAAGCCGCCCTAAATTGGGGTGTTCATAAGAAATGTAAGGATTTGTTTTATGAAGTATCAGTACATAACACACAAGAACAGCAGGTCAGATATTTGTAATATTAAAATGTGTGCTTCAATTTCAGTGTTTAAAGTTGGAACATTCTTGATTGAAATAGAAACTCGTCATTTGTCACACTCTGATAGAAGTCCATAGAGGGTTAGTAAATCAAAAATAACCTCAAATGTGTAATCACTGACCTTGAAATAGTCTAAAATGACACCCTGCATGATTAGGTTTTAATTTGTTATTTTTTTAACCTTCTGAGAGTGGCTCTTAGAGGGCTAGGACCACTGGTAAAATAATAATAATAACACATTTTATTTATATAGCGCCTTTCCCATGTTCAAGGGATAATATCAGCATATTCCTAATCAGCAACCTCATAATGGTATATAACAAAGTTCTATCTATCTATCTTGACACTTCACACGTCTGTATTCTAGTTCCCCTATTTTTTAAAGTTTTGTGGCCCCCCATATACTATGAGGGGTAAACCCTTTTGGGGTCATCTGATGTGGGCTGCACAACCTTAAGACCTTCTGATTGTGTTTGCTGAAGACGCCTATTAATCTCATCATCATCATCATCATCATAAGGGTGGAATTCCTGCAGAAAATTTGGTCCAAATATGAGGAGTTTTCTGGTCTAGAGGGCCAAAAATGAGGAGAACTCCAAAAAGCTCAAGATCCCATATAACTAGCATATCATAAGTGGAGGTTTTATTGTACAACTGAATCAGACAAAAAAAAAAAAATACAAAACTAAAATACAGTGATTTGAAAGCATTCAGCAGGAATTCTTATAAGCACAAAAATATGAAAATTCCCAATTAATGCTGCCAAATTGTGAGCTACAGAGGAGTGACTGTCAAAAAAACAGAAGGTGACATTAAAAAGCCTACTAACTAAAGTAACAAACAGAGTTTGTTTGGACCCCATGACTCTGCACAGGTAGAACGAGTGTCTGCCTGCACTAACAAACTACTAACGGATAAAAATTACAAAAGAGCTACGGCAGGCAAACAGAAGACATAAGGCCCAATGTCCAGAGATGTCAAAATCCACATGTAAAATCTACTGGAAGAAATCAGTGAAGTGCTTCAAGGTAATTTTAAAATGAGAAAACCAAACAAATGATCTAAAACACAAAGCAGGATGAATCACACTCACCCAGCTGACATCCTGATGAACTTGTGTTCTTTTTAAAGAATGTGAAGCTATTTTTAAATTGTTGATTGTAATTTAAGGTTCTAAATTTTATCAGCAAAATGAAGCATAGTAACCATGGCAATGACCTGTGAACCGCAACGCTGCTATCTCAATTAGCTCTGCTATAACAGACTGTACTGTCGTTGTTATATAGCTGGTGAAAGTTAAGTGTGTTTTATTTTTAAACGTTGTTTTTGTTAATTACAGTATACGTTACTATTTTCAAGTCTACATGATTTGATATGTGATGTGATAAGTGTGTGCTGTTCCTTCAAATGTAGTTCTGTTCCATGTTTTCTGTGGGCGGTGCCCCAAGAGGGCGGGGTCACTCTGACATCACCACTCCTGGGTCCTCCCTCCCTCCACCTATTTTAAAACGGGCTGGCAGTGTGGATCATTTATTGTTGGTTGGAGTTTTGTAAGCATCGCCTTTGCTGTTTGGAGTTCTTAGTTTGCCTTGTTTTCTCAGATTTTGCATTCAGACTCCGTGTTGGGACTTGTTTACCGTGGATTGACTTTAAGGCGACTCCTTTGTGCTTCTTTTCGCTCTATTGAGCTTTTGTGCTTTATTTTCTACTTTTTTTGCAATATTTAGAGCACCTTTGCCAACTCCCCATTTTTGGACCCCCTCCAGTTGAAACCAGTAGGTGCCTGGCTGAAGTCATGTGAACTTCCCCCTGAGCATGCTGGATATGACTTTTGTCCTGCTCCTTAGCTATTTTTTTGAGGCCTCACACCATTCTCCTTTTGTGGAAACTCTTAATTCCTAGCAGTAGCAAGGGCATGTTGTGAGCGTCATGACGCAGAAACACAAAACGAGTTATAAAATGCGTTGGACTCTTCAAGCACAGGGGGACTCGATAACGTTGTAACGGCCGAGCCCTTACCCAGCCAGCAGCTACACCTCCAAGACCTGTGGCCTGGATTATTTACTGAGAATGAATCTAACTATCAAGCCATACCTCCAACAAAGTACACTTTTCCCCACAATCGACGGTGTAAATATAAACTCACAAAAGCAGATATGTAAAGTTATACTGATTAAATGTATTAAATGAAACAACAAGACAAATGCAAAAATAGAAAGAAACATAAAATATAAATATCCCTCCACCACATCAACAACGAAACACCACCATATATAAATACAACAAAACCCTCCCTTGCCCCTGTAACATATAACAAACAACACAAATAACAAAAAATGAATGATATACGGAATGATTGTGAACTTGAGTGCGGTTATAAAAACTGTCCTGAATACGGATGACTGAACTGGAGAAAAATGTGTTGTTTGATTTTCCCGGCAAATGGAGCAACCTCACTGGGATTCCTCGGTGTATGGTGGATGATGAATCGACCCCAGGGTCTCAGCAGATGAAGGATGGAAGACAGTCCGGCAAAATGAAAAACAAACTGGTGCAAAGGCGCGATGTGAAAAACCAGCAAGTAAGTTGATACGTGGTTGGAAACAAATGGTCTCCTTTTTCCTCTCTTCTTCCTTTCCTCTCTTCTCTGTGATTACTTAAATAGTCCTGTGACGGCTGTAATTGATTAATAATGAACAGGTGTTTTCCAGGTCAGAGGCTGTGGTCTTCTTCCATCATCCATTTACTGATACACACACATAAACAGCAAACGGGACAATGAAAACGAGACGCACTCAGTACTGACAATTGACAACACTAACTATGTAGCCCCGCTAAATTGTAACAGCACATGGTATATAATCTCCAGCAGGCCTTAGTGTTAAACCAGAAAAGGAAACTACAGTTCCAGCCTTAATGTGGAGTCTGTGAAGGCTTGCTTCTCGTACCTGGCCCTGCTAAGATGGAAGTGAGCATCTGCCTACGTTGACTAGCTCCTATTGAGCACAAAGAAACATCATGGTGCTGAATAAAAAGAATTAAGAAGAAAAGTTCAAAGTGCAGCGTGCTAATTGCAAAAAAAGTGATACAAATGGTGAAAGAGCAAACATGTCAGACTGAAATCTGCTGATCAGACTCACCTATTGCACGTCATCATGCATTGAAAGCTAAAACAACACGTCACTTAAACATTCTGTTTTCTACATGTAGTTATTTTGACTAATCCGGTCTGAGCTTCTACTCCGTATCCAGACTTTTTACATTCTGTTTTAAGCTCTTTATGGTTTATGTTGCCCTTGTATCTTGCACCATATTTTATCATTTTACGTTTTTATTTTTTTATATTTAACTTTTTGTATTCTGGTCAACCTGGCCAAGAAAGTGACTTCTGATTCTGCTTCACTGCGCATCCGCTTCTGCCCACGTCTTTGAGATGAATTTTATGTTTGATTCCTGAAGAAGTAAGGAGTCTCACTTTAAATTAAAGACGCCGGACTGACCCTCGGACACCCATGACCCTAATTCTCTCTAATCTCCCAATGGCGGTAGACACCTTTGAAGAGATTCAGACTGTGATGACCTAATCGGATGGTAAAATCCAAATGGCTCATTTTTCATTTTCCCTGTTTGTAGTGGCCTGTTCTTTCTGTTGCATTTTCATCCCATTTTAATTTATATGGTACGTTTATCACTATAAAGCCCTGTGAAGATTCTGAAGCTTCTTCCTAATTAAGCTGGAGCAAAATCTGAAGCTTTGAAAATAGCAACATGTGGTGCTTTACAGAATTCATAGCAGCCATTCTCTCGACACATTTTCTTTCAGTGTTTGGGGAATCATTTCCCTTAGGGGTAAAAGGAATCATAATGGAGTTTAGGGAATGTGCTTGTGGAACTGGGCACACATGAGAAAGTTAACTGAACGTGCATCAGTTTGGCTAGAGTATTAATGACATGTTATATGCTGTATGTCCCAGCACAGAAGAATAACAGAGCTCAGAGTTAACGTTTTCAACAACAACAATGATAACATTGTATTTTTTTGTATAACCCAAAATCAGGCCCTATTTTTTGACAGCCCCTCAGCCTTGACTTCCTAAGAAAACAAGAAAAAACTTTTCAGTGTGCCATGTATTGGAGTGCATTTTACATATAGTAATAAAATGCATTGTATTTGTCCTTCCAACAGGCGGTGCATCACAAGCATTTGTAGTAATAAAATGGGCTACTACAAATGTTTACGATGCACCATCTGTTGGAATGATAAATGCAATGCGTATGTCTCTGTTATATGATCAGATCAGCTTCAGACCTGCCCCTAGTGGCAGATTTATTTGTAGTACATTTGTTACACTCGTCACTAGTGTTGCTTTTAAATATTAGTTTTACTGGTATTATTTATTCATTATTTAGGTATTACTATCTATTTGAAATTATTACTATCTATTAACTTATCTGTTATTTAACTGTTATAGTAAAGTATAGTTCTTTATTCTGCCTCACACTTATCCTGTGTTTACGTATATTTTGGACTGCAGACCTGGGGAATGTTATTTTGTGCCACTGTATGGTGCAATACGGTGTATGGATGGTATGACAATAAAGCCAAAAATGTCATTTAGTATGCTATTCGTAAAGGCTGTGTTAATGCTTGCGATCTGCCATCTGTTGGAATGACAAATGCAATGCCTTTTAGAACTACAAATGTTTGTAATGCGGAATGACAGAGACATAGCCACCTGACAGACACACAGATACTGCACACAGACACACAGACAGTCGAGATTTCATTAAGGTGGATAAAAGGGTTCACATTTCCGGACTCCAAATTTAACTCAATGTCTTCTGCATATAAGATACGAGTGGGAGTTGCACATCAGCTTTCACAGCACATGGGACAGCAGTCAGGGGGCTTCCCGTGACGTTTGAAGCTTTGGACGACATCAGACACGTTGCTGTAAAGCTTTGACAATGTGTGCTTCATTATAGCACTGCAAGATTCAAAGTCTCTGTTTTAAACATCCCATCGCTACGTGTCACTTAAAGTCCAATTTTGCAAGAAGTAATGAACAATGAGTGCCAAATGACACAAGGGTGACACAGGCCAGTCTTTGTGTCCGCCCGTTCAGTTTGTGTCTTCCTAGCCATTTTTTCTATGTCTCACTTTGTAATTTGTAGATAAATATATTATTTTAGATTTTTTTTAAAACTGTTATAAGCCAGAAAGTTAAATACTGTACCTGCAAACTTTTTCACCATCTAAATAAATAAATAAACTAATCAGACAGGTGTTAAAAACTGCCAGACAAATTGAATCGAAGAATAAAAATGCTGGCTTTACCTGCGGTGGAAAAACTGTGCTGAGTGGCATCTCACTAAGGCCGGCTATGCAGTTGGTGATTTTGGGCCTCTTTCCAGCCTTACATTTTTATTTTTCCCTGTCGCTTTCTCCCTAAAGTTACCTAATAATCGTTTACTCATGGGATAACACATATAAGTAAAAAGTGTAATGTAGTATATGAAAGTATGAGTATTTCAAAGCACCGTAGAACCCCAACTATCCGTGCCCTGATTTGCCGAGGCTCTGCATTATCACAAGTGTAATACTCTGCGCTACTTTTCCTATTCAGTAATTCATAAAAGCTTTGCCGTGAATATTGTACCGTGTGCATATCGCTGAGACACGATTCACGGGGAACAATTTACTACTTTGGCATGACTGAGAGTTCACAGCAATCAAGAGGGAAGTGCTGTGTAGTGTGGCGCGATGGCACTGCCAACCAGGGAGGTGCACAATTGTGTGTCGCACCTGGGAGGTTGCTGTTTGGCAGGGTGGGTTTTGCTACACCGGTATCGAGGCGCAAAAGGAACGATCCAACATGACTAAGATGTGAAAAGAGCCTTGAAAATGATTCTGAACCATGTAAATTGGCAAAGTCTTTTACATTTGTAATTTTCAATCTGAAATGGCAGCAGATGGCCGAGTTGTAAGTTATCCGAGGCAGCATCAGAATGTACTTCCTCAGATAATCAGGTTTCTACTCTAAATAATTGCATAGAAAATAAGTAAACAGAGGAAATATTTGCTTTTGTATTAATCAAGAACATTTGAGCAGGAAAACCTGCTGCCATGATCTGCTTTCTAATTTAATTTTTTTTTTGCTTTATTTTCACTTCTGTTTGATATTCCTTTTTTCTATTTAGGTTTTTTATTATCCATAAAATTCATTTCTGTTATTTGATTTCTAATATTTTCTCATTTTAAGGGTTTTAAAAATATTTTAAGTCTTCCCATGACGCCATTTTGTTTCTCAAGGAAGCCACCATTTTGCAAGAGTATCTTTCTGCAGGTCGCAGACTGGGCCTTCCACGCCCCCGGCCTTCCGCGCCTCCTGCCTTCCACACCACGCCCCCATCATTCGCGTTCGTCCCCTGTCACATCGCTTTCGTTGAAAAACTAGTAACGTTGATTTACCATGTAACCGTAAAAGACGATATTAAAATATGACTTCCTGCAATCACGAGGCAAGAATCCGAGTTTCTCTTTATGGTATTACTGTCGTGTTTACTTTTAGAAACAAAAACCAGTTTTATAATTTATGAGTCAGGATTCGATAGTTAAAAGAAAGAGGGCATAACATATTTTTAGATTAAGGAAACCCCATACTAAATATGAATGTGGATGCTCTAACTGCTATTATAGTGAATTCTATCATTCAAAATATTTGAAATTATTTTTATGGTACTTTTGTACTAAACGGCATGTCTGACATTATTTCTGGAACCTCGTTCGATAAAGGAAAATTCCGTTAATGACATTAATTTATTATGTTACAAAATAAATGATGATCAATAACACAACAAAGCAATCAACAGGCATGAAAATGAAGGTCTAAACTTTCGAGTTCAAAAGAAACTTTTAAATTTGTTTATATTGAACAATTTTTTAAATGATCCAGCTTACTAATACAGTTCATACTTTCATTTCCATTGTCTTTCTTGAATTGTGTTTTCTTAATTTTGTTCTACGCTGCTGCTATAATTTTTATAAATTTCAAGTGGAGTTATTAAACTTTCAAACTTTTACCTGATTTTTAATTTTAATGCATAATTGTTCTCCCTGGGACCCAAACTTATAAATATGTACTTATCAAAAAAAGTGAAGCGAATTACTCAAATTGCTTAATAGATATTATATCGTTTGTTTTTCTAAAGAAATGCAGACATTTGCATTATTGAAAGTTGCACATCCATAAACCGTCGTTTTTATTTATTTTGGAACTGAACTAACAGATTTTAAACTTAACTTTAAAAATGTTTTGTTTGGGTCGATACAATAATTACAAATCAATTTTTTAGTGATATTAAATCATTTAATCGCCATATACAATTTCTTGAATTAGGAATTTGTCATTTGTTGCATACCCCAACTTGCTCTCCAAACAGAGATGTACTTTTTTGTAAATAAGATTACTGTTATTAGGTCATCGGTGTCACTGCCTGCTCAGGATTCTTCCCATAGTGTGTTCAGCTGTCTTTGACCACTTTGTGCCTGCGTGTGTCATCGTCTCTGTTGTCTGATTTGGTGTAACGCCTGAATCCTACAAAGTGTCCCCTGGTCAGTGTCCCCTTTTGATTAGTTAATGGGTTTTTTGATTCTGTCAGACCAAGTATTGTTACCTTAATAAATGCTATCTTGATTTCTGGTTGTGTTCCTTCTGCCTTGAAACACGCTGTGGTGCAGAAACGTATTATAAAAAACAAAATAAGGACCCTCTAATGTGTCAAATTTCAGGCCAATTTCTAAACTGCCTTTTTTATCTAAAGTCTTTGAAAAACTTGTCCTAACTCAAACATTTCTAGATGAAAATAGTATTCTGGAAAAATTCCAATCCAGATACAGATGTTCTTGCAGCACTGAAACATCCTTGTTAAAGGTTAACAGCGACCTCTTCCCAATTACTAATCCTGGAGATTCTGCCATTCTTGTACTGCTAGACCTTACTTCAGCTTTTGATGCTGTAGATCTTATGATTCTTCTATCCTGCCTTGAACAGTATGTAGTCATCCAAGGTAATGCCCTGAAATGGTTTAAATCTTATCTAAGGAATAGGAATATTTCTATTCATTTGGGTGAGTTCTCATCCTCTGTAGCTCCTCTTACTTGTGGGATTCCATCCTTGGACCAGCTATCTTTTTGATAGGCATGTTACCTTTAGGCTCTACTGTTAACAAGTATGGCTTCTCTATACTGATGACACTTAAATATATTTGCCACTAAAATCAAAGCAAGAAAATACAGACCCTCCATGTGTGCTTGAATGATATTAAAACCTGAATGGCAATGCATCTTCTTAAACTAAATGATAATAAAACTGTGATCATGGTGTCCAAGAGTTAAGAAAGTTTGAGTGTCTCTGATATTGCTCTTGGACCCCTTTCCATATACGTATCATAAAGCTTCAGTTAGCCCAAGTGTGATCTGTGACAGCTCATTCAAACTCGACAAACAGATAAATTGTGAAGTTAAATGAAGCTTTTTCCAGCTGAGACTTTAAGGTAAAGGCTTTTCTTTCTTTCTGTGATCTTGAAAAGGCCATCCAAGCTTTTACAGCATCTCATTTGGACTATTGCAGTTCTTTGTATGTAGGTATTGGTCAAGCCCTGTTACGACGCCTACAACTATTCCACAACTTTGCTGTTCGCTTATTGAAGGCTCTCGTAAGTGTGGCCATATTTCACCAATACTGACCTCACTTCACTGGCTTCGGGTCCATTTCAGAATTGATTTTAAAATTCTATTTCTTGTTTTCAAATGTTTGAGTGGATTCTCCCATCTTGCCTCTTGGAACCTCTTCACTTGTATGTGCCAACAAGATCCCTGTGGTCTACTAGCCCGATGCTCTTAGTTGTGCCGAGGTTGAGGCTGAAGCAAAGGAGGAATCGGGTGTTTGTGGTGGCTGCTCCTTTTCTCTGGAATGGCTCTCCTTATTATATTAGGTCTGCTCCATCACAGGCCATTTTTAAGTCATCATTAAAGTCTTATTTCTTCTTGCTGCCATTTGACCCTGCAAGAGGTTGACATTGTTTGTATATGTTGGTTCACGTACATTCAGGATTATAAATATGTACTGTATATATGGGTATTTTAAGTTTATCTTTTATGTAATGGCTGGTTATTCTTGCAGTTTTGTGATGTGTACATACGGTATATTTGAACTGCTCCTTTTACCCTTTCTTGTACAGCACTTTGGTTCAGTTCTGGCTGCTGTTGTAAATGTGGTTTATAAATAAATATTGCCTTGCCCTGCTTTATAAAACATTATTTTAATACATAACACTAAGACAATGGACTGTAAAGATGAAGTTGGTTTGAAACATTTATTACAAAAAAGTTAAAGAATATATAAAATATAGAACAAGAATTGTAGGTTGTAACTGAACAATGAGGGACATGTATGTTTGTTACATTTTCTCACAAAACTCCGTCATTTTCCTTTTTCCTCTCACGTTAATCTACAAACAGATGCATGTCTTCCATATGTGAAAAAAATATGTCTAAAGACATATTCTCTCTCCTCTTCTTCTGGAAATTCAGATAGCAAATCAAATTTCTGAAGGGCCTCCTCAGTGTCGTCTTTGTCCATTGACAGTAATGCAGGGAGTGAGATTCGCCCTCTGAACACAGAAATGTTCTCAGCACACCACTTCTGTGCCTCGGTGAAATGCTGAAGGATTCCATGCTGCTGTAATACATTATATTAAAAAAGAAAGAAAGAAAATTCTTTAAATGGTCATCATAAAGCTCATAGCCTTTTCCTCCACATTTACAAGGAATGTAAGGAAAGTAAAAAAAATAATGTACAGCAAATTTAATTTATTATACATTATTAACATTGCTGCTTTTGATCACAGATTCTACAAGTCTTCAATGTTTCTTACAATACACTATTAGTAACACAGCACACAATGCATTTCAAATGTTTTAAGGCCTTTAAGAGTTGTACTAGTACTACAGTTTGTCAGAAGATATAAAACAGGCTTTTAGTCTTTTGGGCTTTGACTCCTACTGCTTAACGATTAACAGTCAGCATCTGAGACAAGCATTAAGTCTTTTTATACAGTTTATTCACTACACCACAGGCATTGTAAGCCAGTATCAACAAAATGTAATTTATCTTTCTTATGGAAGTTTATAAAATGATGTGTCTGTACCTGCTCATCAGTGTCCTGTGCTGGATGTTGGAGAAGAGAGGCTGACGTTTCTTCTGAAAGAAAAAAATCTGAAATCTGCAGAATGCAGTGCTATGGAACAGAATAGCAAGACATTTGTTCATTTCAGATGTAGTGCCAAGTCTTTACTGTATCTTCTCATTAATGGCTCAATACATAGAAAATAATATTTACCTAAGGAAATGTTAAAAAAGAACCAAAAGAATAAGCACAAAAAAATGACCCTGTCCTGGCTGTCCATTGTTTCTGTACCTTCTAATTTTTTGTTTGGTTCTTGGCCTTCATTTAGAAGGGCGTTTGCTCGCTCAGTCTGATGTGAGCAGTTACTTCAGTGATTTCAAAAAGAAGCACTAAGTTTATAATGGTAAGCATTGTGACTATTTGTCTTTGATTTACAATATGGCTAAGTATATTTGCCATATTGCTGCAGAACTAAATTAGAGTTATTAAAGGAAATTTAAATTTCATTTACCCCTTGGTGCTGGAGTTCTCAAGTAACATTCTACACCAGCTCTTCCACAAAGCCAGCATGTCATTCAAAAGAGGACTGAGCAGAGTCACGTTGTTAAAAGGAGTTTAATGTTACAAAAATATTTATGCAAACCATTATAAACATACATTTTAAATGATCTGGATTTTGAAAGGTGGGCATTTCTGGAACTTCAAAACCACTATGGACAGTATGTTGAAATTAAAAAAAAAAAAAACAAATATAATAAAATAAGTTAAACATAACACAAATATCCAACACAAATTGTAGAAGGTGACAAAAATCGGAACCAGCAACCAGATATAATCCTCCCTCTACAAATACTACAATGAAAGAAGAGAGGACTAAATGAGACACAACTCATTAAAATTGAAGGGGGCCTCGAGGATGAAATACAGAGACACCACAAAATGGTCCTTTGGAAACCTGGACACAACATTAAATACAGACATACAAAAAATGATAGTTACAATATGAAATGGTCATACCATCAACATGGAAATTCCGCAGCCATGGCTATTCATTTGGCTTGGAAGGCCCTAATACATCCATCCATCCATCCTTCATCCAACCCGCTATATATCCTAACTACAGGGTCACGGGGGTCTGCTGGAGCCAATCCCAGCCCACCGCAGGACGCGCACACACCAACACACCAAGCACACACTAGGGAGGCCCTAATACAAGGGGTAAAAAAATTTAATCAAAGAAAAATATTAAATACTGACATACAATAAACTGTTGACAATGACTTTTAAACAAAAACAACAATGGAATTGGCCACTTGGGACACACCCTGTGTTACATCTGTAAATAGTAAAACCTGCCAAACAACGGAAAATGCTCAGCTTTTTAACCTGTATTTAAAAAAAGTTCCAGTTCAGAAATCTAAACGTCAGTATTGTTTGCAAGCACACACTCTTAGCATACCCTGTATATATACTAGCTGCATACTTGACAATGTGGCCTTCATGACTCTGAAGGTGACGTAGCAGGATGCTGTAGTCTCTGTGCTTTTTACAAAGAGGGCACTTGGATTCATTTGGATATTTAATCAATGTTATCAAAGTTGTTTTTATATTCTCTGCCTTTATGGTGAAATGTGACTGTGGAAATCAAGACAAATAATATGTAATACTAATTTGGCAGAAAGCGCTAACGTGCTTTTATAAATAGCTAACTTAACTAAGTTAAGATAAGATATTTAACATACGTTAATGACGAGGATAAACATAAATACCTTTCATATTGTACACTAACATTGCAGATTCTCTACATAGCATCTCATAAATAAGTGAAAAAGTTAATATAGATGAAATAATACGGCAAATATTAAAAAGAAACAATACAAGAGGTAAAAAATAATTAAAACGATATGCTTAAAAATAGGATATGTCAGTAATGACGATAAACAGAGAACACTTGGATTCACTATACTGTATATAATCGTACATCTCATTAGTTTTGTTTAATGGATGTAAAGTTTCTTTAAATATACTGAGCTTTTTATTCTGTGAGTCCATACCTGGTTCTGTTGTGCCATTGTTCCGTGTTAGAAAACGTTTTCAGCTCCTTTTCTTTTTCGAATTGGAAAAACTGTACAGCAGCTCTTCTCTTTCTACGGACTATAGGCAGTTGTGGGGCGGACTGTGCAAGGCCGGGGGCGTGGAAGGCCAAGTCTGCGACCTGCAGCCGGACCCTTCTCCCATTTTGTGCAGTCTTGTTGCAGTGGTTGCTATGGTGTTGCTATGGGTGATGTCAGGGGTCATGCTGCGCGTGTCATCAGGGAGTCAAGGGTATAAAGGGCAGCTCCCTGCACTTCCTGGTATTTGAGAGTGAAGGAGAAGCTTTTCTTGTTGGTGTGCATGCTAAAAATTTAGGTTTGCTTAGCAGAATCTTTGTTTTGTTCTCAGGGTTTGATTTTTGTTTATGGTCCTCAATTTTGATGAAATAAATGCTAAACTTTTGGTTAATGAAGTTTGGTCTGGCTTTCTGTGATGTATTAAAAAATATGTGACCATAAAATAAACCATTTATATTTGTTTTTAGTGTATTTTCTCAAACAAACTTTTTTTTGTTTCTTTAACTCTGAATACTTAAAGAATATCCACAACAGTTAATTTTTTGTATAGTTCAAAAATACAAAGAATGTCTCTGTGGGCTTTAACAGGCCCTGTTTAATGGGCAGCCCCCCAGCTTTGATTCTCCAAGAAGACCCCCCTTTTTTTTTTTAAATCTTGAGAAGGGAACAATGGGCATCAAAAAAAAAATCACACAAATACAACACTTCTTATTTCTATAGCACTTTCATGCAAGGATTGTAACTCAAAGTGCTTTATACAACATAAAAGGAGTTAGAAAAGTTAGTTGTATAAATATGTAATACATAAAAAATGAATATAGAAAGAATCAATAAGTGCTTACATAACACTGATATACAAGTAGTAGAAACGTAATTTGAAGATCAGTCTGATCCTATGGTCAAATGGACAGGGAGGGCAGAAAAAAAAAATTTAGGTTAAGATGCTGAAGGTTTAAAAAAAAAAAAAAAAAAAATCTGTAGGGGTTCAAGGGGGTCCAAAAGACCTCCCACTTCTACTGGGCATTTTACCTGACGTAAAAGAGCAAAAGTCAACCTTATTTTTTTAATCCTCACTATAGAGAACTCAATGTCATGTGTTTATCAAAATCTGAATGAGCTGCAATACAAAACCTACACAGACAGGGCAAGGGAGGCAGAAGAACAAATGCCACTGCCATAAACTGGTGGCCAAATGTGGTATAAATAAACCTCTGGTAACTGTAGCCAAATGATGGCCATAACTTGATTAGAGGTCCCAACCTGTCCACCATAAGGGATGTTACTAAAATTAATGTCAAAGTATTTTTTTTTCAGATTTTTGTTTAGGGCCAAATCTATTGTAAATATGTTAAGCAAGGAATCTTTACATATAATAAGCTACTGTGGCTGTCCGTTTGTCTTTCCAGGATTGCAAATCGCCTGTAGCTCGCAGACCGTTTGACCTATTGACCTGAAATTTGGTACAAACTGTGACGTCTACTATCCGCTTTCGGGATGATGATTGACCTCCAAGGTTATTCCTATTTTTATTTTATTGTAGAATCAACTCTTGCCAGCAGGGTAGCGGCGCATGTGTAGGGGTGCCGTTCTCACTCCCTACCACCTTTGCCATTGCTTCCCCTACCTCTTCAATCATTCTTGAGGCAGATTGAAGTGCCAGCTTAAGTGAAAAATTCAGGAAAACATACTAAGTAATTGCAACACAAACTGACTTAATCAGTTTTAACGTGAAAAGACGCTAACGGAAAAAGAGAAGAAGCAGGCCACTATGGTGGAGAAAAGAGCTGCTCAGGAAGCAGCAAGCGCATCATCCTCTGAGCAAACAAATGATAAACGGACAGAGAAAGAAAGAGGATGAAAACTACAAGTCATGTGTATTCACTGCATGTGATCGTTACAGCAGTGCACAGTTACTGGTATAATAATAAAAGTCCATCCTGCCCTAAGCCTTTCTTTTGCACATCGGCTATCCTTAAACCAAGAACCATTCTGGAATAATTTGCTATTTGAAATTTATCTTGGTTATTTCAACTTGTTTAGTATATTTTGTAAGCAGCATTTTTTTTTTTTTTCTTTCTCCCTTAAATTTCTAATAGTCGCACCTCACAGCAAACAGATCCCCGGTAGTCAATACAAGCGGCGCAGCAATCTGAGCTAATCTGTGTCTCTCTTTCCGTACAAATTAAAATTACGGTTGTTGTGAAGACTCGTTTATGGATTGTTGTTCTTGTTGAGTTGACGTAAGGTAGAAGGCCAGACAGAACTTCTCTCAAAGTGGAGAGCATGGCCAGGATATTCTTTGGAATTACACTTCATACTTAAATGAGGAACTTGCATTGATTTTTTTTTTTGTCAGAAAGGTGTAGTCCAGTAACTTTTCTAATAGACGTCCTGGTCACACTTCCTCAACACAACTTCTGGTCGAACGTGATGCCAAATTGCTGACCCTTGTTATTTCTAAGGGTGACTCTGTCTCTGTTGCAGGAAGGTCACGCCCATCTTCATTACTATTTTTAAATCTCTTTTAGTGTTGGAGAAAATCTTGAAGTTGTCCAATTTTTTTTGGCATGAAATTAACATGGAGTACACTGACAACTGCACGAAACTGAATACAAAACAACAAATGGACATCTCTGCTGGCTACAATGTTTGACCGGCTACTCACTTGCTTGCACACTCTTGCTGCTGTCTTCCCTCCTTTCCAGGTATATTTCTTCACTGTTTGAGCACAAGTTGACTGATCACTAGCTGCTAAATCTCTCAGCTAGAGTTGAATGTGTGAGGGTCTCGAGTTATTAGAAAACCAAACCGGATGATTTTTGTTGTAGCAATTCAAAGAATTGTTAAAACACTATGACAGAATCGTACAAAATGAAGGTAATGGCCACAGGCAGCAACTGCCCACTACTTGGTGTATTTTTCTTAAGATTAAGGCTAGTGGGATGCTGGCTTAAATTTTGGGAAAGTTGAAACTGATAAACCAGGGAATAGGAAGCTCCGAGGCAGTAAATCGGTTCTAAACAGAATTCTGACATAAGGATGGGCCCACAGTCTGAAATCTAGAAGGAATCTATCTCCCAGTCAGTCGGCCTGTTTTTCTCCACCCACGGAATGGCCTTTGTTCATTTCAGGCCATGATACTTGCTGTCAGATTGTGTGTGTGTGTGTGTGTGTGTAGGGTTTAAAAAGGGGTCTTCAGTGCTCTTCAGAGTCCAGCAGCACTCTGATACATGAGATGGTGGTGTCAGTAATGCCTTCTCCTCCAGTTCTCTCAGAAATGAGAACATTTTGCAGGATGAATGACATCACTTCCACCTCCAACTCGGAAGCCCCGCCTCTTCTGCCACATCTAATCCATATTACTAACCGAGAATAAACCGGATATGGACGCAGGTACACGGCGATGGGACCATGAGACACAGTGCGCAGGCGCCTACAGCGCGCGTCTCATAAACCGCAAGCAAAGTCTTATCCACCGCGAACGAAGGAGTCACGGCCCAAAAACGAAAGAGCTCAACTAACGTGAATGAGAAATGAAGCAACAACGTGCCCATAGCTAACGACTAATGACACAGCCACACAAAAAAGAGGATTCTGCGCTGCACCTCAGAGTCAAACGGAAGAGGCTACAGAGGCCCCACAGGTCCACAAAGAGTACGAAAGGCGCAGGCGCCGACAATAATCTCTTTCAAATCTATTTTGGGTTACCCAAGACCAGGGGTTGGCGAGCGAAGCGAGCAGGGGGCGGAGCCCCCTAGTATGTAAGATCCCATAATGCTGGAGGTCTGTGTTCATTCTGGACATGAACTTAACAGAAGTGTCAACTAAGGATCTAACGACTACCACTTTGATTAGTTTTTATTTATTTTCTTTCGGACCAGCCAGCCAGTGATTAAAAGGTGTTTGCTGTAAGGAGCTTCTGATTGATTGATTTTTTTACATTGCACTACTTTGGGAAGTGGAGGAACCTGCAGTACCTCAACAAAATTTGACTTTAAGCTAGTTTGAAGTTGGCCTTCAAAATTTCAGGGTCTTTTTTGTTTTGGTAGACCACCTTCTTCAAAGCCCACGCAGTGTAAGGAGTTCCTGTTTATCTCGACTGTCATTGTTTCTCACCCGTTGTAATGGTTTTTCTCTTCTTATGGCTTACATCAGCACTGAATCATCATCTCCCTTTTTCATGCATGTCTTTTTGATTTATGTTGAAATTAAAGAAAGGAAAAATCTGAAATTGCATGTAGGTGTGAAGTTATAGGGAACATTTAATTCCCAAATTTACATTTGTCCAGATTCAATCTTTATGACTTTAATAAAGCCCGTTTCTCACTAACAGTACAGAGGCAGGCACATAACATCCAAAATATTATCTCGACCTTGCTAAATTATAGCCTAATAAAAAAAATAAATAAAATAAAATAAGAAAAGCATATGTTTGGTATGATCGGGACCACCTTGACCCCACATGTTTATGACTGTTTTTATCGGAATACATTTGGGGAGCAGATATGCGTTGTAAATGTTACAGATTAAAAATCAAACCAATTATAAAGATACTCCTTCGTGGTTAGAAGAAGATGCCAAAAGGTCTGCCAGCTCTCATTCATTACACATTTGAGGCTGTCATTCTCAGGGTTTCCTCTTACCGAGTCAGTCCCACTTCTCCATTTGCTAGACCCCTTGATGTAATACAGTTGCATCACCTTAATTTATTTCTTTTTATTGTACACTTTACCACCGGCTTGTGTCCAAGAGTGCAAATGATGTGAATGCCTTAACTAAATATGCAGTGCTGAGGGGACAGCTGCTCCTCCTGGGACCCCAAAGCAGAGCTGGAGTCCGAACGTTTTATTTTTGTAGGGCCTTTCCTAAGGTTGTATTTTGACACTTTATTAATCCCTGATGGGAAATTTGTCTTTTTGCATGACTTTTGGGGGTCATTGCACAGCAACCCTGGAGAAATTTTCAGGTTAAGACATTGCTTGAGGGTCCCTTCTGGTGGTAACAGGATTTGAACCGGCGACCTTCCAGGTAGCAGCACAGATCCTTCGCCTCGGAGCCACCACATCACCTCTTGGTTCTCCCTACTCTTTACGATCTTTTATGAGCACCGAGTCGGGACCTCCATTTTATGTCCCATCTGAAGGATGGTGAGGTGGTCTGCAAAGTGGTTTTTACTTTTTTTTTCCCTCCTTTGTCCACATTTTCATCAGCCTGGAGTCTGCCGGATCTTGTCTCTGGCATATTTGAGCTTTTAGCATATTTTGCACATTACTATTCTGTCTTAATCGCCACTTCCATTATTACTTCTGTCATTTTCCATCAAGAAAATTTATACCGCACTCTGCCTGAATATGATGTGAAGAGCACTATATAAAAATAAATTACGCTGGTTTAATAACCATGACAGTAAAGATGGCGAGCAGTTCACCCTAAGTAACATTATCAAAAAAATTCAGTCGAGACGCCAAGATTGACAAAATTATAGAATCTGCGTACGAACGTAAGATTTGAAAGAGAAAGAAGCAAGGGGATGTGCAGGTGTGACGCTTTTGGAAGTTGAGTGTGCTCAGCCTGAGGCGCACTAAAATAATTGCTAATATGGTCAAAAACAATTCTCCTCGACAATCTTTAAATTATCATTTGCCTGTGGCCCATACACAATCCCCTAAAACAAGTCTCAGTATCTCACAAGAGCCATGTGGGAGAAATGTAATTAAAATGGCCTGTGTAAGTGCATCGCAGCATACCAGATGGTTACATTAAAATCTCAAGTCCAGAAGCAGTGGCAAACTTTTTACAGCCAAATGAAACATTTGCATTTTCTTTTCTGTGAAAATTTCAGTCAAAAAAACATAATAAGTAGAAAGAAAGAAGTTGTGTAGAATTGAGCTGTGGTGTTCTACACTAAGACACGTCTAACATCAATTTGGCCCTCCGTACCTGATTGAGATATTGGAGGGGGGACATTTTAGCTGTTGGTAACCAAGCGATTTGCCATGTGGACTGAATGGCCTCCTCTCGTTTCTCAGTCTTGTAAAGCTTTATTGATGGTGCCAGTGACTGGGGCATGGCGTTCAGACGCTGGCACACCAACACCTCGGTCTCTCATAGTTGTTTCCAATTATCTTGTGTGTTTGTTCCGTATTTTTATTAGCTATAGAAACTCGAGTAAGTTAAGCGTAGATCTTCCTGAGGCAGGCCACTACACTAACAGTAGTTCACCTCCGTGTTTCTACGGGCATTCTGGGAATTTAATATCCATTTTGTCCATAGGTACAATTGCTGTCATGAAGGATGGGTGCAATTGCCAGCCATGACTAGAGCCCCAAAGGCAGCCAACATAAAGAGACGACGTGTGTTGTCAAAAGTCTTAACCCCACTCCTTTGCTTGTCTTCTGGGTAATGCCTCAGACTTCTGAGATTCTCTGGTCTGATGAAACCAAGATTAGTGTGTAATGGCCGACCCCTTACCCAGCCGGCAGCTACACCTCCAAGACCTGTGGCCTGGATGAATTACTGAGGTTAAATCTAAATATCAAGCCGTACCTCTCACACATACCATTTTTTTCCCCCAATCGACGAATTAAACCTAGGCACACAAAAGCAGATATGTAAAATTAAATGATTAATTATATTAAATGAAATAACAAAAATACAAATTCCATACGAACACATGTATAACTATGGATGTCCACCACCAAACTAATAAAGTGCCAACACCATAATATATAAATATATATATATATATATATATATATATATAATATAACGAAACCCTCCCTTGTCTCAGTAACATATAACACGAATACAAATAAATGGATACAGAAATGCTGATGATTGTGAATTAGAATCCGGGTATAAAAACTGTCCTGAATACGGATGACTGTACGAGAGATAAGTGATTTGTTTGAATTTCCCGGCAAATGGAGCAACCTCACCGTGATTCCTCGGAGTGTGGTGGATGATGTAATCCAACCCCGGGGTCTCTGGTGATGAGGGATGGAAGACAGTCTGGTGAAATGAAAACAAACTAGTGCAAAAGCGCGATGTGGAAAACAGCAAGTAAGTTGGTTCATGGTGGTGAAAAAATGGTCTCCTTTGTCCTCTCTCCTCCTCGTTTCCTCCCGATTGCTTTAATAGTCCTGTACCGGATGTAATCGATTTTTAACAGGTGTTTTCCAATTTGGGGCTGCGGTTTCTTTCTATCATCCATCCCCCTTTACGGAAGATCAGCACTAAAACAGTCAAGATTGTGGCCTCAAAGTGACCGTTCTAAGGTCATGTGTGGGATGAGGAAATTCACATTGAATTTGGATTTATAATCCAACATTGTGCTTGTAACATTTTAAATCTCTATTAATAAAGCCCTTCATACATTCTTTCCCACAGTACACCTTTACTGCAAGCTTCCTGGAAATATACAACGAGACAATCCGGGACCTGCTTGTTAACAAAACAGTGGAAAAAAATGGAACATGAAATCAAGAGACCTACTTCTAACACTGTACATGTTACTAATCTTAAATATTTAAATGTGGAGACCGTAGAAGGAAATTGTCAAACAGTATATAATAAATATATACTAAAGTAGTTGTATTTTATGACTGAAATTCCTTTTATCTTAAGTGTTGTCTCTAATCAAAGTTGCAAAGCAGAATCGTGCTACAGCCCATACCATGATGAATGACCAATCTTCACGCAGCCATAGTGTGTTCCAGCTAAAGACTGAAGGGCTCAATAAGAAGGGAAACATCACCTGTAAGTAGCAAAGTGTATGTTGATGATTGCAGGCTGTGAACAAGTTTTAACAAAGTCAGTTTTTTATGCCTTGATGTTAATATTGGAGTTTATTGGTGTATCCACCAAGGCGTACTGTAGCTCTCCAACCCTAGACATATCAATACCCAGCACACTTTTTTTTTATTTTTTTTTATATAAGACTAGAGGGCTCCGCCCCCTGCTCGCTTCGCTCGCCAACCCCTGGCGTTGGGGCATGACAAAGAGTGAGATGTATGAATTAGATATAGAATAGTGTGCAGGTTTGGATGATGCCTATAGAAATAAAAAATAGAGTGTTTGGCATAGAGTAATGTTTTATTGGAATATTTCTTTGTATACAACATTAGTAGTAAAGATGGTGTCTTGTCCTTGAATGAGTCTTCCTTGGCATGGATCATTTATGACTTTAACTTTAACGTCAGATGAACGTCGAACACGTGAGAAGGCAACATAAAGTTGTCCATGTCCAAAAACGGGTTCAGAGAGGTAGATGCCAACCTTGTCCATGGTTTGTCCTTGTGATTTGTTGATGGTCATGGCAAATGCAGGTTTAATGGGGAACTGTCGGCGTTTCAATGTAAAAGGTAATTCTAGGTCAGAACTCGTAAGGTCAATTCTAGGAATGAGAACAGTATTGTTAGCATGTGATCCTGTAAGAACTGTTGCTTGAATAACATTGTGTGTCATGGTGTTGACGACTAACCGTGTGCCATTGCATAAACCCTGTTTAGTGTTAAGGTTTCTTAATAGCATGATTATTGTTCCGTTTTTAAGGGTAAGGTTGTGTTGTGGTCATCCGGCCGGGTTAATAGTGTTCAAATATTCTAAGGGGAAATTCAGATGTTCATTGTCGTCATCAGAGTCAACTTTGTCAGAGCTTAGATCACATTAATATTTTTTGGACATAATATAGTGCGTTGTGTTAACCACATATGCGAAAGCAGTATGGGCCATTGCCTTTTGGTGGCCTGATATGTACTCCGGTAGATGCAAAAGCAAATGAACTATTGTAGGATCTAATGCAGTTCATAAAGTTTTTACTTTCAGGCACATCGTTAGTTAGAAGCTTCTGTAGATATTCAGGATATGAATGTAAAGGAGGCAGTCTAATCTGCCCCTTTTGACAACAACGTGTAAATTCATTACTTGTATTGCCAGTTGTTTGTTCTGGGAAGTTAAGTGAATGACAATGATTGCAAATGACATTCATTAATCCCAATGAATTTTCCTCAATAGTGGACTCATTATTGAAGGCGTTGTCAGCCAACTGGCGTAAGCGTTTAGCAGGTGTCTGGCATTGATGTCCGCGACGGGCATGTTTTGCTTGTGGCGTTTGAGTGCTGCGTTGTTGCATGTCCATTATTTGTGACGCGCTATTTTGGAGTTTTAATTGATTCGCCTCCGCTTTGCGAAAAGTCCGTTTCAGTCTACGTCGTGCATTGTTTGTATCGAGCCTTGTCCGTTTTTGTATGTCGGTTAGTTGAGCTTTCTGCTTTTGGAGTCTTGCTTGCTTGTTTTCTGGCAGTTCATATGCGCGTTGTACACGTCTGCGTTCATTTATTCTGTCTCTTCGCTCCCTTTTTTGTATGTCTGAGACGCGAGCTCTTTCGGTTTGAAATCGTGCTTGTTTCGATGCAGCACTTTGAGACGCGCGCCGTATGCCTCTACGTTCATTGTCTGTCCATTTGGGCACGTCTCTGTAACGGTGTTACTTGAGCTTTGCGTTTTTTGATCCAAGACATTTTTTTCTCCCGGTGTTTCCGAAGCGCGTTGTATGCGCCGCCGTGTATTTTGTTGTTTCATTCGTGTTCGTGTGTTTGGTCCCGTTATCCGATCCGAATCGTGTTGTACCCGTGACCGTGTATTCATGACTTGTTTGTTCCTCAGCATGCGAAATATGGATAAGTAATAAGGAGGATCGCACTCACTGTTAATATGTAGCCTTTTCTGCAGTTGAACAGTTAATAGTGCTTTATTGTAAGGAGATCCACCTATGCTGACACCTATGCTGCCTAGTGTGAAGGTGTTGAGATGACGTATGTTTAATATGGACGTTTCCTTTAGAAATGTGGCTTTGGGTGTCACTTCTTATTGATGTGTGGGGGTGGTGGTGGGGGGTGGGTGAGGATTGTTGTTGCGCGAGCGTCTTCTTTCTTTTTGTGTTCCAGGGGCTTGTTGAATCCCCCTCTTGGTGTGTGTCCCGTCCGGTGCCTGTAGGGGGGGGGGCGGGGGGGGGGGTGCCTTGCTGTTGTGTGTGAGCATCTTCTTTTTTTTTTTTGTGTGCTAGTTTCGTGTGCAATGGGTTTCGTGCGGCGCCTGCGTTTGACTACTTTTTTCTGTGCCTTTTCCTTTTTTCTGTGCTCGCGGCGCCTCATTTCTTAGACTCCTTTTTTCTGTGCTCACTCCTTTTTTCTGTGGTCTTGTCCGCCTCTCGCGGCCCCTCATCCGCCTCTCGCGGCCCCTCATTTCTTGGGGCGCCTGCGCAGTACGTCTCTTTGCGGCTACGGCCCATGGCCGGATGTCCCTGCGTCCATCCGGTTTAGCATTCTCGGTTAGTAATATGGATAAACAATATTTTCCTAGAAGCACCGTTTCTGAAACACCTTTTCAATGCCAGTTGCAAATACACAATTAATAAATTCTTCCTCCTTCCATCATCCAGTTGAGTGTTGTTTTGCTGTCTTCCGAGACTGACTCAATGATGAGGCAGTGGGCTGTCTTTTAGGCTGGACCCAGGAGGGCTTCCGGTGCCACGTCATATACTTGGGGGGTGGGGGAACATTTCTGGGCCATAAGAAAAGCAGGGAGCTCTTCCCCTTACAGCACCCTAACCCCCATTGGCCCATAAGGACCTAGACAGGACAGCACTTCTGGACTCCATGTCCCAAGCACCCCTGCAGGTGTCCTGACTGGGTTGCCATGTGAGGACCACTGCCACTTGGTATACGGGGAATGGAACTGCTGTCTATTCCCGGCTATCGCATAGGCAACCATTAACTTATAACGGCCCAAGTACAAAATTATTTTATTGTCTGGCCTGCCAGTTCGTCTAACTTTCATCTCTGGCCTCCCATCTGGGTAATGAATCCTCTTCCTTTCGGAAGCCAAAGTGATCCTTGAGTTCAAAGAGAGAGACAGCGGTCTGAATTTACAAGCGTCTCAGGTAAGGATGCACCGATACCACTTTTTTGGAAAACTGTAACGGTTGTCACATATTGTTTTGTTGGTGTGCTTTTAACTGTTTCTGCCGCTTGCCCTTTAAAGGTGATGTCCAATGCAAGTAATGTCTGTGGGATATCTCTTTAAGGGGAGTAGGGGTCCAAACAATGCCTGGGGGTCCTTGCCAAAATGAACTTGGGGTGTGACGTAAGGAAGAACCCTCTTTAGAAGGCGAGGAGGCACGTATTAGAAAGGAGAAAGAGAAGAAAAAGGGAAGGAGGTCGAGAGAGTTTAAAGGAAGAGGAGAGGTGCGTTAAAGTTGATTTAAGGAAGGACCTGGGAAAGTGACTTGGTAAAGGAGTGAACGGTAAAAGCTCGTTAGGCTCCATTGTAATACCGATTGGACTCAACGAAAAAGAACTCTGGCTAATCGGTAATAATCTTGGAGTTCACGGCTTCACTTTACATTTGTGCTGCGGGCGGCGGCCATTAAAGGACGCTAACGGCGAAACAACCGGGTGCTACGGATTCAGCTTGTGTCAAGGAATCGTTCGCCAGACCGGTGAGATTACTTCTAATTACCTTTTAATACAGTGTACGAGTCAGCGAAGTTTAACTGACTGGATTGCTGGATTTGTCACAGACTTCCCAGGCCGGGTGGATTAAGACTTTATCGACAAGACTGTAATATAAAAGGGACTGGGGATCACGGGTGGATTGGGTGAGCGGGTGTCTGATTCATATTTGTATATATGTGTATATATGTGTATTTAGTCGGTTATGTTCTGTGAATTAGTTGGGGGTATTGATAAGTAGGTTATATTTGTTTCTCTTCCTGGGTTTTTCTTTTTCTGTGTGTTCTTGCTTTCTTTCTGGATTTCTTTTTGTATATTTATGGAAGGGTAAAAGGGGGACTTATTAATTAGGATTTATTTGATTTATAAATATTCTTTTGTTTTTTAAAATACTTGTTGGGGTGATTATTTTTTTTGGTATAAATTCTTAAAAAACAACTCCTTCTGGGGACTTCAAATAGGTGCTCAGGTTCTGTCGAGTTCCTTAAATAATATAATTACTTTTCCTAAGAATAGGAGTTTTTTGTGTGTGGCGGGCTCCTTATCCATAGTAAGAGGGAGGCGCTACAAAACGAGTACGAGTACTTGCATTTCAGTACTCGCCGATACCGAGTACTTAATAAAAACATGATTTAAATTTACAGGTAACAGCTTTAGTCATATAATTTAACAAAAAAAACAAGAAACTCTCGTCTATCCACTGGGAGGTTAGGCTAATTAGCGACACGGGGCTAACACTGCTTGTCCAAATATCCGTGGTGAAACTAAACGCAGAGGAGGCTTGCAGTAGGCTGTGGATATGTTTTTTCACGGAGTCGTGTAGTTTAGGCAGCTCCGTGTCAGTCATGTAGCGGCGGCTTGGGACATCATATCTGGGCTCCAGAACATGGAGGAGACGCAGGAATCCCACATTTTCTACCTCCGAGAGTGGCTGGTCACTCAATGCAATGTACTCGATAATTGCCTGTGTTATTTTCACAGCACGTGGATAGTCAAATATTTAAATCCCTGAAACAATTAGGTTTTTCGGGCGGCACGGTGGCGCAGTGGGTAGCGCTGCTGCCTCGCAGTTGGGAGATCTGGGGACCTGGGTTCGATTCCCGGGTCCTCCCTGCGTGGAGTTTGCATGTTCTCCCCGTGTCTGCGTGGGTTTCCTCCGGGCGCTCCGGTTTCCTCCCACATTCCAAAGACATGCAGGTTAGGTGGATTGGCGATTCTAAATTGGCCCTAGTGTGTGCTTGGTGTGTGGGTGTGTTTGTGTGTGTCCTGCGGTGGGTTGGCACCCTGCCCAGGATTGTTTCCTGCCTTGTGCCCTGTGTTGGCTGGGATTGGCTCCAGCAGACCCCCGTGACCCTGTGTTCGGATTCAGCGGGTTGGAAAATGGATGGATGGATGGAATTAGGTTTTTCCGGATACGGACACTGCTGGTTGAGCCGTCGTACAATGCTTGAAGAAGATGAATGATTTTCTGTGGCACGTGTTCGATCTCTAGGGCTCTCCACAAACTGGTCCAATCGATGCAATCGAAGGCAGATTTGAAATTGATGAAGACGATGCATTTACAGGCTACTTTTAGCTCCGTCTGTGTTTTAATAAATTATTGTATTATTAATTCTTGTAAAGAACAGTTAATTTATCCTCTAAATGATTCATTAGCCTTATTCCTTTTTTCCCTTCCCCATAGTTGCATCTTAGCCATTTTAAGTTGTTGTTCTTTAGCCAACTCTGCTGTTTTGCTTCTAACCAGGAGATAGATGGTCTAAAAGCAAAGTTATCTGAAGTTTCAGAAACACTGTATAAAGGTGAAATGGACCAAAGGAAGCTACACGATCAGATACTGGAGCAAAATGTGCAAAATGGTTTTTATTTGAAATGCTCTAAATGAAAGAATCGTGGAGTTATGTTACATTCCAGAAATGCTCAAAGGTATGGAGAATGTTTTAATGCTAAGAGAACTTCTTGTTTTGGAGTGGATGGTTTTTGGAGGATATAATAAAATATGTTTAGGACAAAGAGAATTGTCAGGTTTGAATGTGTGATTTGATTGAACTTGTAATATTCAAACCTGCCTTATCCAATGCTAGGGTTGTGGTAGTAAAAATGTATCATGTGCAAGTCAGAAACTGCCTCTGGATATGGTGCCAGTGCATTGTAACATACCCTTGCATTGACTCACACAGATGGAATTTTAGAGTTAAATTAATCTCAATTCAGACGCAGAAACATAAATTATAATTTAGTGAAGAAGCTGAGGTTCACACACTTTTTGTTGTTTGCTGCTGGGCAGCATGGTTTAATGTGTTTAGTGCCTTAAGACCAACTTATACCTGCCATGTACATAAATCTGCATTTACATGCAGACACAATTGAAACACTGGCCGTGGACCAAAGACTGTACTTATGCTGAAAGACAAACCTACATGTGCTCACTGGTCTGCGACTGAACTAGCAAAGGACAACCTCCTTTGTGTCTGCTGATATGTTTGGAGCTTTCAGAATAAACGTTTCATTGTAAATTTTGATCAGATTGGAGAGAACTCTTTTTAAAATGCATTATTAACTGAGGTTGCTGGTTAAGGGTAAATTTCATAGAAGTTGATAAATCTTTTATTAGTCTAGTCTATTTGTGGTGTGTGTGTTGTGGCCACCAGAGGGCACAGTAGCTCCCCAAACTCAACACAGACGGACACCAGACACAAATGCAGCACAACACTTGTTTTTATTTTTACAGTGGGAAACGCTTTTCTTTTGTTTCCTACCAATGCACAGAATAAAGCACTCTGCACTTTTTTTCTTTGCCTTTTCTTCCGTCTCTCCTTCCACCTCCAGTCCTACTCCTCCTCCTTTGGCAAAGTTTTGTCCATCTTCCTCCTGACTTTGGCTCCTTTTATAGAGCCCCTCGAAGTGCTCCGGGTGTCCCATGATTTCCTTCTGGCAGTTCTGGGTGTACCTGGAAGTGCTGCAATAAAGGGTTCTGTAGTTCTTCATGTGCTCCCTGGTGGTGACCACGGACCCCTATAGGGTTGATTTCTGAAGCTCCAAGCCCATGGTGCTTTACCTCCTCCTGTACAGTAGAAGGCACCACCCTGGAATGGTAATGCAGTGTATGAGCACTCTTACCCGGCTGGGACTTCTTGTGATGGAAGGACTGGGGGAGAGTCCCATCTGTTCACTACACTGTAGTGCATTACATTGATAGTGCCTTAGAAAGTTTCGCCACGGCAAGGAACCATCCTAAGGTGTCGCCTCTTCTCATACAAAGCCTAGATACATTAGAATAAATGGCTTGCTAAAAACTGTAAGGTTAGTTTGTTTTGGAGAAGTTGCTCTCAATCTCTAGAGTGATCCCAAAGCCCACAACCAAATTCTGGTTCATTTAGGTAGATGTAAACATGACAGTCACATTCTAGTGTGTACCAAAACTACAAGAAGGTTGTGTAAGGTATGAAAATGATTTGACATTACACTGATCTAACTACAGTAAGTGAAAGAAATGTTAAACTTAGCTTAAATAATCAATTAAATGTAAAATGTACAAATAGGCAGACCTACATAAAAAACTTGGCATAACTGCAATAAAACTGCATGGATAGGTACCATTCCATCGTAGCATGTCTCGTTTGTGATTCATGCTCGGAGCCCCTCTCTTGTGAATGGACAGCAGCTAATAAAGGTTGTAGTGTTGGTTTTGTGCTTTTATAAATACTGTCAATTGATCAGAGCAATCAAACCACTTCTAGAGGTGGTGAGAAATGAACAGCAATGTCCTGTGTGGCCAACAATCAAACTCCCTTAATCTTGTACCATAAGAGTGATATGCACAGAGTTAGTACTTTCAGTATTATAGCTCTTTGGCCATGATGTGGAGTCTGAATGTACATTAACTTGGGAATAGTGTAGCAAATGTTAAAATGAACATTATTCATATTTCATTTAAAAATCTTAAGCCACAGGTCCCTTTTTAAACATTTACTTTCTTTGGTGCATGGAACCAGCAGAATTTTTCACTTTCCTCCACACCCCACATTCTCACTTTCTCACTCCACTTACCCAAGTAATCCAGTGTACCAGGAGGGGATAGAAGCAGTCCATTAATAGATATTCAAATTAACAATTATTTGTGTATACAGTATATTTTATTACTGCTATCAAACCTGTGTATAATAATATCTGCTTCATTGTCCGCAGATAATTACAGGTCTAAAAAGAATAGACTAGTTATTCAAGATGAACAGCAGTTTTTTTTGTTTTATAATAGCAGGTTACAGTTGAGTAAATCTGCAACATCCATCCATCCATTTTCCAACCCGCTGAAACCGAACACAGGGTCACGGGGGTCTGCTGGAGCCAATCCCAGCCAACAAGGCAGGGAACCAATCCTGGGCAGGGTGCCAACCCACCGCAGGACACACACAAACACACCCACACACCAAGCACACAATAGGGCCAATTTAGAATCGCCAATCCACCTAACCAGCATGTCTTTGGACTGTGGGAGGAAACCGGAGCGCCCGGAGGAAACCCACGCAGACACGGGGAGAACATGCAAACTCCACGCAGGGAGGACCCGGGAAGCGAACCCGGGTCCCCAGGTCTCCCAACTGCGAGGCAGCAGCGCTACCCGCTGCGCCACCGTGCCGCCCAATCTGCAACATCCTACAGTGAAATAAAAAGTACATTCCTGTTTCTTTGTCTGGTCTAAACGAAACTGAAGCACATCATATTACGCCCTTCACAACAGACCTTGTGATGTGTGATAAAATGTCTACTTTCTGTAGCAAGTGAATTTGCTCATCTACATGTGTTTTTCTAATTATCAGGTAATCACATTCTACTTACCGAGCTGTGTTAAGGCAAATAAACCACACAATTATTGCAATTGTGGTGATGTTCAAACATAGCAGAGGTCGACCTTCCATGATAATTCTTGAGACAAATTGTTTCTGCCCAATGGGAGAAGTGTAAGACCTACCCATAGGGTGTTTTTCTTTTGCTGTGTGAAAAATGTCTAAACTGAAGATTGAAACAATGTGTCTAACTTCCTGATTCACCACAAAGCCAACTGAACAAGAGTGTGAAATTCCCTTTAAATTCTTCTGAAGTATTTATAGTGAAAGCCTGAATTTTATTTTTTTACTTCTTCCATAGGGGAACATAAGAGTATTTTGCAGAGTGCGTCCTCTTCTGCCCAGTGACCACGCTGAGAACCTAGAACATGTTCAGTTCCCAAATGATGAGAAGTCAATCTTGCTTGCAAGGACTGAAGAGGTATAGTAGTGACTACCCTAACATCCCACCTCTCCCCAGCACTGCATCTCCTCCACTGAAGAAGTTCTTAATTTCATTGTTCTGTTTTCATCTTTTTAATAGTCTCACAGTGGCAGAGAGAGCAAAGACCAGCGAAAATACAAGTTTAACTTTGACCGAGTTTTTCCACCCCGCTCGTCGCAACAAGAAGTCTTTCAAGAGATTTCTCCTCTTGTACAGTCTGCACTTGATGGATACAATGTTTGTATCTTCACCTATGGCCAGACTGGAAGTGGAAAGACTTACACCATGGAAGGTCCAGATCCACTTGATGACACCATGGGGATAATACCCCGTGCAGACATCAGGTCTTTAATTCAGCTGTGGAGCTTAAAGACCAAGGATGGAAGGTAAGACCAGCACTAAAACAGAGTCAAGATTGTGGCCTCAAAGTGACTGTTCTAAGGTCATGTGTGGGATGAGGAAATTCACATTGAATTTGGATTTATAATCAACATTGTGCTTGTAACATTTTAAATCTCTATTAATAAAGCCCTTCATACATTCTTTCCCACAGTACACCTTTACTGCAAGCTTCCTCGAAATTTATAACGAGACAATCCGGGACCTGCTTGTTGACAAAACGATTAAAAAAGAACATAAAATCAAGAGACCTACTTCTAACTCTAACCTCTCTCTCTCTCATTCTTCCTAGGGCACGAAGCGGAAGCAGAAACAGAAGCGGACAATGGCCGATAGTGAGGTGAATCGCGTTGAAATTGTAGTCGAGGAACTCCAGGCACTCGATGAACAGATTCAGAAACTTCTGTCCAGACGTAGATACCTCAGAGATCTGAAGGTTCGGCTGTTGGATAAACCGTCCTCGCCATCTGTTATCAGCGTAATATCAACCCCGCGTTGTGCCGCTCAAGTCACCTTCACCCCCGCGCCTCGTAGGAGCGACACCGATGATGACCTCGGTGTATTTCAGCTATGCAGGCGGGGGTTCAAGGCCAGAACACCTCCATCGGCACAGGCAAGCATCGTAACGCAGAACAGGTTTGACCCTCTAAGCGTCCCTAGTTCGCCTTCAGCTCCTAGTGATGTAATAGTGGTAGGTGATTCTATTGTTAGGAACCTCAATATCACTTGCCCTAATAGAAAATCTTTTGTTTCTTGTTTTCCCGGTGCTCGTGTCCGAGATGTGACGAGACGTGCGCCGGCGATCTACAAGAACAGGGCAGTTGGAGCAATTGTTTTACATGCTGGCGTAAACGACATAAGGCACCGACAGTCCGAGATCCTCAAGGCAGACTTCACTGCATTAATTAAAGACACAAAGGAGAGGACCCCATCGGCAAAGATCTTCATCTCGGGTCCACTCCCTCTCGTCAGACGATCAAACGAGTACTACAGTCGTCTGCTTGGTTTAAACAACTGGCTGCAGGGCTTCTGCAAGAATCAAGACATCGGTTTCATCAACAACTGGGACCTCTTTTGGGAAAGACCGCGTTTTTTCAAGCGAGATGGCCTGCATCCGAACAGCTTCGGCGCCCGGGTCCTCTCCGAAAACATATCTAAGGTAATTCGTTTATCTTGACTATCTATCTCTGCTTTTAACCCCTTCCGAAATGCCACTCCTGTGCTTGGTCATGATAATTGTTTAATAAAATCTTCCATAAAAGTGCACAACATAAATACTGTAATAACCAATCTTAATGCACATAGAAAATCTAGGCAATACGGCATAAACACCAATAATTTAATTAAAGTTACTACTTTAGATGAACAATGTATTAAAACTATAAAAACATATCATAGATTAAACAAAAAATACACGCAGAGCGGCGCTAATAAAAATAACTTAATTCCTGTTCCATATATCAATAAACGCACATAGTATTCATCTCTGCTCCTCCGAAACATTGAATATGGCTCTATTAAATGTTAGAGCTTTAACTAACAAGACGTTTTTTATCAACGATCTTATTAGTGATAAAAAAATAGATTTTATTGCACTAAGTGAAACGTGGCTTAGCTCAGATGGCGCAGCTGTTTTAATCGAATCTGCGCCTCCGGATTACAGTTTTACTCGTGCTGATCGCCAAGGAAAGAGGGGTGGAGGACTAGCAAACATTTACTCAAGCCGGTTAAAATGTAAAAATATCAGTTTTGGTAAATTCAAGTCTTTTGAGTATCTCGCCATTATTATTCAGGGAGATTCTCACGTTTTAGTATTATCCGTGTATAGACCTCCAAAATTCAACGCGTCTTTCTTTGAGGAATTCTCTGACTTGATGTCAATCTTAATTACGAACTATGACACACTCTTAATAGTCGGCGACTTTAATTTTCATATAGATAATCAATGTGACCAGAAAGTAAAAGAATTTATGAACCTCCTGGACTCTCTTGATTTGAGACAGCTCGTTAATCAGCCTGCACATAAAGCAGGTCATACGTTAGACTTAGTAATTACTAAAGGACTAAAAGTTGATATAAAGCAGGTCATTGATACGGGTCTATCAGACCATTTTCTTCTACTATTTAATATAGAAATAATGATAGAAAACACTCCTGAGAAGCATATTGTTAAAAAACGCTTCTTTGACTCATCAGCAGCTTTAAAACTTTCAAACATTCTAACCAATCAGTCCGTTTATAGTGCCAACTATAATAGCGAGGAGAATGTAAATAGTAAGGTGGAAAGATTTAATACTAAAGTGAGGGCTGCTGTTGACTTAGTTGCACCTGAAAAGACAGTTAAAAAATCTTCTAGCATTGTTATACCATGGAAGACCCAAAGAGTGTCTGATTTAAAGAGAACATGCCGTAGAGCTGAGCGTAAAAGGAGGAAAACTAAACTAACTATTGACTATGAAATATTAAAAGTTAAAATAACAGAATACAATAACACAGTCCGTCTTGAGAGGCGCGGCTATTTCTCGAAGATTATAAATAACAATGCTAGTAATCCCAGAGTCTTATTCTCAACAATTGATCATCTGTTAAACCCAGGTAACTCAAAGGAATGCCTCCTAAGTACTTCCAGTAAAACCTGTGAGGCTATCGCTGTATTTTTCAATCAAAAAATTAATGATATTAGAAATAACATAGTACATCTCCCCAACACTAAGGATCCTCCTAAACCCCAGTACCCCATAATAAACAAATTAAAGTCTTTCACTAGGATAGATTTACCTGATTTACATAAAATAATTTCTCAAATGAGACCCTCCACCTGTGCCCTTGACCCAATACCAACAAATTTTTTCAAAGAAGTATCGGGCGTGCTTAGTGATAATGTTCTTGACATAGTAAACTCGTCATTAGATACGGGGGTCTTCCCAGACTGTCTTAAGACTGCGGTAGTTAAACCCCTACTTAAGAAAAATAATCTCGATCCCTCTGCTCTTGAAAATTATAGACCCATCTCTAACCTGCCTTTCTTAAGTAAAATTCTAGAGAAGGCAGTCATTATACAGTTAAATGAGCACCTCAATAAACATGCTATTCTTGATAAATTTCAGTCAGGTTTTAGAACAAATCACAGCACAGAAACTGCACTCGTTAAAGTAGTAAATGACTTGCGGGTAAATGCAGACAGAGGCCATTTATCTGTTCTCATCCTCTTAGATCTGAGTGCCGCATTTGACACCATTGATCATAATATTCTTAAGAATCGCCTTAGTCAATGGGTGGGCCTCTCTGGCAGTGTCTTAAATTGGTTTGAATCCTACCTGGCAGGGAGAAAATTCTTTGTTAGTTGTGGTAATTATAACTCAAAGACACATGATATTCTATATGGTGTTCCAGAAGGCTCTATCCTGGGTCCACTGCTCTTCTCAATCTACATGCTTCCATTAGGTCAGATTATCTCTGGGCACAACGTGAGCTACCACAGCTATGCTGATGACACACAGCTGTATTTATCAATAGCACCTGATGACCCCAAATCTCTTGATTCGCTAACACAATGTCTAACTTGTATCTCAGAATGGATGAATAGTAACTTTCTCAAATTAAATAAAGAAAAAACCGAAATCTTAGTGATTGGCAATAATGGATACAATGAGGCTATTAGAAATAAACTGGATGCATTAGGATTAAAAGTCAAATCGGAGGTAAAAAGCTTAGGGGTAACCGTTGATTGTAATCTGAATTTTAAATCGCATATTAATCAGATCACTAGGACAGCATTTTTTCACCTAAGAAACATAGCAAAAGTTAGACCTCTTATATCATCGAAAGATGCAGAGAAATTAGTTCATGCATTTGTTTTCAGTCGGCTAGATTACTGTAACGCACTCCTCTCAGGACTACCCAAAAAAGACATCAATCGTTTGCAACTAGTGCAGAATGCAGCTGCTAGAATCCTTACCAGGAAAAGAAAATCCGAACACATTTCTCCAGTTTTGATGTCACTACACTGGTTACCTGTGTCATTCAGAATTGACTTTAAAATTCTGCTTATGGTTTATAAAGCTTTAAATAATCTCGCCCCGGCTTATATATCGGAATGTCTGACACCTTATATTCCAAATCGTAACCTCAGATCCTCAACTGAGTGTCTCCTTAGAATTCCAAGAGCAAAACTTAAAAGAAGTGGTGAGGCGGCCTTCTGCTGTTATGCACCTAAAATCTGGAATAGCCTGCCAGTAGGAATTCGCCAGGCTAATACAGTGGAGCACTTTAAAAAAACTACTGAAAACACATTATTTTAACATGGCCTTCTCATAACTTCACTGTAATGTAATCCTGATACTCTGTATATCTAATTCATTATAATAACTATTCATTCAAAATCTGTACTAACCCCTACTCTCTCTTCTGTTTCCTTTTCCGGTGTCCTGTTGGTGGTGGAGTGTGCCACCACCATCTACCCAAAGCACCATGATGTTCCAACAATGATGGATGGATTAAAAGCCAGAAATCTGTATGATCATCAGCATCAAGTGACTCCGTGAAAAACCCGAACTACAAAGAGGACTATTTCATTTATGTTAGGTAGAATGCCCAAAGGGGACTGGGCGGTCTCGTGGCCTGGAACCCCTACAGATTTTCTTTTTTTCTCCAGCCTTCTGGAGTTTTTTTTTTTTTTTTTTTCTGTCCACCCTGGCCATCGGACCTTACTCCTTTCTATGTTAATTAATGTGGTCTTATTTTAATTTCTTATTTTGTCTTTTATTTTTCTTCTCTCCATTATGTAAAGCACTTTGAGCTACTTTTTGTATGAAAATGTGCTACATAAATAAATGTTGTTGTTGTTGTTGTGACGCTGTAAATGTTACCAACCTTAAATATTTAAATGTGGAGACCGTAGAAGAGGTAAATAAAACTGGAGGAAATTGTCAAACCGTATATAATAAATATATACTAAAGTAGTTGTATTTTATGACTGAAATTCCTTTTATCTTAGGTGTTGTCTCTAATCAAAGTTGCAAAGCAGAATCGTGCTACAGCCTGTACCAGGATGAATGACCAATCTTCACGCAGCCATAGTGTGTTCCAGCTGAAGCTGGCGGACAGGGGCTGATAAGTGCCCTGGGTCCTAGCGCCCGACGTCCCGAGCCCGCGGCAGTCTCCCGTCGCTCTGCATGGACGCAGACGGGAATGGGGCTGCACGTTTGTCATGCGCAGACTCAAACCGTCAGGGCGTCCAAGAGGGAAAGGAGGGATCGAGGGCTGAGTGCCGATTCCTCCAATAGGAAAGGATGTGCTGCTGGGTGCGCACATTCAGTTAAGGGCCACTCCCCTGAGCCAGTGGAAGGGAGAGAAAAGCAGGCGGTCCCGTCAGCCAGAGGGACACGTAACCCGCGGAAAAGGGTCCGATCAGGCAAGTTCCGGGGTCCTTGTGAAAGGGGGGAGCGCTGCCAGTGCGTGACGCAAAGGGACACCAGAGAAGGGTGTCCAGGCAGCGTCTCTGCCCCTATGTTTCTTTCTGTTGCAGGATGGGACCCGGGACAAACAGTAGGACCTGCTTCGTGGGAATCTGTCCCTCATCAGATGGACCGTCTGGCCGGACGACACTTCGCTGGCAATGGGGCAGCCTCTCAACCAGCGGAGGCTGCGAAGGCACGAGCGGCACTGAGCAGAGGGGCGAGGAGATCTCGGAGGGGGTGCCGAAGAGGAAAGTTCCAGGGTGCTGGTTTGGACCCTGGATGGAGAGTTGGACCCTCTTCGGGGTTGAACCGCCCTAACGGGGTGTGTCGCTCGGACCAACGGGTCTTCGCTGGCAATGGGGCACTGTGGTGCCCGGCGGGTGTCCATGCCCGGCCGGGACGCCTAGGAGGAGTGGAGGAGGGCTTGTGCCTCCTCCAGGACACGAGGGGGCGTCCTCCCTGGTGGCTTTGGGGACCACGGGTACGGAGCTTAGAAGCTCAACCCTGTAGGGGCCCGTGGTCACCGCCAGGGGGCGCCCCGATGCCTTGGGAACATTGTCCCTCAGTACTTCCGCCACACCGGGAAGTGCTGGGGGGAAGAGACTTGAGGGCACCCGGTGGACTTCCGGCTTCTCCTTGGGAGCTTCCGCCACACAGGGGTGTGGCTACGGAAGTCCTGAGGATGCACCTGGAGCCCATCCGGGGCACATAAAAGGGGCCGCCTCCCTCCAGTCAGGAGCGAGAGTCGGGAGGAAGAAGACAAAGCGTGTTAGAGAGGAGTGGAGGCGGACCAGGAAGAGAAGGCATTGTGTTGTGGCCAGGACTGTAAAAGGGGTGATTGGTGCTTTGGCACTGGATTGTGCAATATTAACTGTAAATAGTATGTATAATAAAACGTGTGTTGGGTGACATGTACGTGTCTGCCTGTCTGTGTCCGAGCCAGTCTCCACAATAGCAAAGACCAGCGAAAATACAAGTTTAACTTTGACTGAGTTTTTCCACCCCGCTCGTCGCAACAAGAAGTCTTTCAAGAGATTTCTCCTCTTGTACAGTCTGCACTTGATGGATACAATGTTTGTATCTTCACCTATGGCCAGACTGGAAGTGGAAAGACTTACACCATGGAAGGTCCAGATCCACTTGATGACACCATGGGGATAATACCCCGTGCAGTACATCAGGTCTTTAATTCAGCTGTGGAGCTTAAAGACCAAGGATGGAAGGTAAGACCAGCACTAAAACAGAGTCAAGATTGTGGCCTCAAAGTGACTGTTCTAAGGTCATGTGTGGGATGAGGAAATTCACATTGAATTTGGATTTATAATCAACATTGTGCTTGTAACATTTTAAATCTCTATTAATAAAGCCCTTCATACATTCTTTCCCACAGTACACCTTTACTGCAAGCTTCCTCGAAATTTATAACGAGACAATCCGGGACCTGCTTGTTGACAAAACGATTAAAAAAGAACATAAAATCAAGAGACCTACTTCTAACTCTAACCTCTCTCTCTCTCATTCTTCCTAGGGCACGAAGCGGAAGCAGAAACAGAAGCGGACAATGGCCGATAGTGAGGTGAATCGCGTTGAAATTGTAGTCGAGGAACTCCAGGCACTCGATGAACAGATTCAGAAACTTCTGTCCAGACGTAGATACCTCAGAGATCTGAAGGTTCGGCTGTTGGATAAACCGTCCTCGCCATCTGTTATCAGCGTAATATCAACCCCGCGTTGTGCCGCTCAAGTCACCTTCACCCCCGCGCCTCGTAGGAGCGACACCGATGATGACCTCGGTGTATTTCAGCTATGCAGGCGGGGGTTCAAGGCCAGAACACCTCCATCGGCACAGGCAAGCATCGTAACGCAGAACAGGTTTGACCCTCTAAGCGTCCCTAGTTCGCCTTCAGCTCCTAGTGATGTAATAGTGGTAGGTGATTCTATTGTTAGGAACCTCAATATCACTTGCCCTAATAGAAAATCTTTTGTTTCTTGTTTTCCCGGTGCTCGTGTCCGAGATGTGACGAGACGTGCGCCGGCGATCTACAAGAACAGGGCAGTTGGAGCAATTGTTTTACATGCTGGCGTAAACGACATAAGGCACCGACAGTCCGAGATCCTCAAGGCAGACTTCACTGCATTAATTAAAGACACAAAGGAGAGGACCCCATCGGCAAAGATCTTCATCTCGGGTCCACTCCCTCTCGTCAGACGATCAAACGAGTACTACAGTCGTCTGCTTGGTTTAAACAACTGGCTGCAGGGCTTCTGCAAGAATCAAGACATCGGTTTCATCAACAACTGGGACCTCTTTTGGGAAAGACCGCGTTTTTTCAAGCGAGATGGCCTGCATCCGAACAGCTTCGGCGCCCGGGTCCTCTCCGAAAACATATCTAAGGTAATTCGTTTATCTTGACTATCTATCTCTGCTTTTAACCCCTTCCGAAATGCCACTCCTGTGCTTGGTCATGATAATTGTTTAATAAAATCTTCCATAAAAGTGCACAACATAAATACTGTAATAACCAATCTTAATGCACATAGAAAATCTAGGCAATACGGCATAAACACCAATAATTTAATTAAAGTTACTACTTTAGATGAACAATGTATTAAAACTATAAAAACATATCATAGATTAAACAAAAAATACACGCAGAGCGGCGCTAATAAAAATAACTTAATTCCTGTTCCATATATCAATAAACGCACATAGTATTCATCTCTGCTCCTCCGAAACATTGAATATGGCTCTATTAAATGTTAGAGCTTTAACTAACAAGACGTTTTTTATCAACGATCTTATTAGTGATAAAAAAATAGATTTTATTGCACTAAGTGAAACGTGGCTTAGCTCAGATGGCGCAGCTGTTTTAATCGAATCTGCGCCTCCGGATTACAGTTTTACTCGTGCTGATCGCCAAGGAAAGAGGGGTGGAGGACTAGCAAACATTTACTCAAGCAGGTTAAAATGTAAAAATATCAGTTTTGGTAAATTCAAGTCTTTTGAGTATCTCGCCATTATTATTCAGGGAGATTCTCACGTTTTAGTATTATCCGTGTATAGACCTCCAAAATTCAACGCGTCTTTCTTTGAGGAATTCTCTGACTTGATGTCAATCTTAATTACGAACTATGACACACTCTTAAAAGTCGGCGACTTTAATTTTCATATAGATAATCAATGTGACCAGAAAGTAAAAGAATTTATGAACCTCCTGGACTCTCTTGATTTGAGACAGCTCGTTAATCAGCCTGCACATAAAGCAGGTCATACGTTAGACTTAGTAATTACTAAAGGACTA
This sequence comes from Erpetoichthys calabaricus, assembly GCF_900747795.2. NCBI lineage: Eukaryota > Metazoa > Chordata > Cladistia > Polypteriformes > Polypteridae > Erpetoichthys > Erpetoichthys calabaricus. The sequence continues at coordinate 60,846 of NC_041409.2, read as the reverse complement.
AAAGTTGATATAAAGCAGGTCATTGATACGGGTCTATCAGACCATTTTCTTCTACTATTTAATATAGAAATAATGATAGAAAACACTCCTGAGAAGCATATTGTTAAAAAACGCTTCTTTGACTCATCAGCAGCTTTAAAACTTTCAAACATTCTAACCAATCAGTCCGTTTATAGTGCCAACTATAATAGCGAGGAGAATGTAAATAGTAAGGTGGAAAGATTTAATACTAAAGTGAGGGCTGCTGTTGACTTAGTTGCACCTGAAAAGACAGTTAAAAAATCTTCTAGCATTGTTATACCATGGAAGACCCAAAGAGTGTCTGATTTAAAGAGAACATGCCGTAGAGCTGAGCGTAAAAGGAGGAAAACTAAACTAACTATTGACTATGAAATATTAAAAGTTAAAATAACAGAATACAATAACACAGTCCGTCTTGAGAGGCGCGGCTATTTCTCGAAGATTATAAATAACAATGCTAGTAATCCCAGAGTCGTATTCTCAACAATTGATCATCTGTTAAACCCAGGTAACTCAAAGGAATGCCTCCTAAGTACTTCCAGTAAAACCTGTGAGGCTCTCGCTGTATTTTTCAATCAAAAAATTAATGATATTAGAAATAACATAGTACATCTCCCCAACACTAAGGATCCTCCTAAACCCCAGTACCCCATAATAAACAAATTAAAGTCTTTCACTAGGATAGATTTACCTGATTTACATAAAATAATTTCTCAAATGAGACCCTCCACCTGTGCCCTTGACCCAATACCAACAAATTTTTTCAAAGAAGTATCGGGCGTGCTTAGTGATAATGTTCTTGACATAGTAAACTCGTCATTAGATACGGGGGTCTTCCCAGACTGTCTTAAGACTGCGGTAGTTAAACCCCTACTTAAGAAAAATAATCTCGATCCCTCTGCTCTTGAAAATTATAGACCCATCTCTAACCTGCCTTTCTTAAGTAAAATTCTAGAGAAGGCAGTCATTATACAGTTAAATGAGCACCTCAATAAACATGCTATTCTTGATAAATTTCAGTCAGGTTTTAGAACAAATCACAGCACAGAAACTGCACTCGTTAAAGTAGTAAATGACTTGCGGGTAAATGCAGACAGAGGCCATTTATCTGTTCTCATCCTCTTAGATCTGAGTGCCGCATTTGACACCATTGATCATAATATTCTTAAGAATCGCCTTAGTCAATGGGTGGGCCTCTCTGGCAGTGTCTTAAATTGGTTTGAATCCTACCTGGCAGGGAGAAAATTCTTTGTTAGTTGTGGTAATTATAACTCAAAGACACATGATATTCTATATGGTGTTCCAGAAGGCTCTATCCTGGGTCCACTGCTCTTCTCAATCTACATGCTTCCATTAGGTCAGATTATCTCTGGGCACAACGTGAGCTACCACAGCTATGCTGATGACACACAGCTGTATTTATCAATAGCACCTGATGACCCCAAATCTCTTGATTCGCTAACACAATGTCTAACTTGTATCTCAGAATGGATGAATAGTAACTTTCTCAAATTAAATAAAGAAAAAAACCGAAATCTTAGTGATTGGCAATAATGGATACAATGAGGCTATTAGAAATAAACTGGATGCATTAGGATTAAAAGTCAAATCGGAGGTAAAAAGCTTAGGGGTAACCGTTGATTGTAATCTGAATTTTAAATCGCATATTAATCAGATCACTAGGACAGCATTTTTTTACCTAAGAAACATAGCAAAAGTTAGACCTCTTATATCATCGAAAGATGCAGAGAAATTAGTTCATGCATTTGTTTTCAGTCGGCTAGATTACTGTAACGCTCTCCTCTCAGGACTACCCAAAAAAGACATCAATCGTTTGCAACTAGTGCAGAATGCAGCTGCTAGAATCCTTACCAGGAAAAGAAAATCCGAACACATTTCTCCAGTTTTGATGTCACTACACTGGTTACCTGTGTCATTCAGAATTGACTTTAAAATTCTGCTTATGGTTTATAAAGCTTTAAATAATCTCGCCCCGGCTTATATATCGGAATGTCTGACACCTTATATTCCAAATCGTAACCTCAGATCCTCAACTGAGTGTCTCCTTAGAATTCCAAGAGCAAAACTTAAAAGAAGTGGTGAGGCGGCCTTCTGCTGTTATGCACCTAAAATCTGGAATAGCCTGCCAGTAGGAATTCGCCAGGCTAATACAGTGGAGCACTTTAAAAAAACTACTGAAAACACATTATTTTAACATGGCCTTCTCATAACTTCACTGTAATTTAATCCTGATACTCTGTATATCTAATTCATTATAATAACTATTCATTCAAAATCTGTACTAACCCCTACTCTCTCTTCTGTTTCCTTTTCCGGTGTCCTGTTGGTGGTGGAGTGTGCCACCACCATCTACCCAAAGCACCATGATGTTCCAACAATGATGGATGGATTAAAAGCCAGAAATCTGTATGATCATCAGCATCAAGTGACTCCGTGAAAAACCCGAACTACAAAGAGGACTATTTCATTTATGTTAGGTAGAATGCCCAAAGGGGACTGGGCGGTCTCGTGGCCTGGAACCCCTACAGATTTTATTTTTTTCTCCAGCCTTCTGGAGTTTTTTTTTTTTTGTTTTTTCTGTCCACCCTGGCCATCGGACCTTACTCCTTTCTATGTTAATTAATGTGGTCTTATTTTAATTTCTTATTTTGTCTTTTATTTTTCTTCTCTCCATTATGTAAAGCACTTTGAGCTACTTTTTGTATGAAAATGTGCTACATAAATAAATGTTGTTGTTGTTGTTGTGACGCTGTAAATGTTACCAACCTTAAATATTTAAATGTGGAGACCGTAGAAGAGGTAAATAAAACTGGAGGAAATTGTCAAACCGTATATAATAAATATATACTAAAGTAGTTGTATTTTATGACTGAAATTCCTTTTATCTTAGGTGTTGTCTTTAATCAAAGTTGCAAAGCAGAATCGTGCTACAGCCTGTACCAGGATGAATGACCAATCTTCACGCAGCCATAGTGTGTTCCAGCTGAAGCTGGCGGACAGGGGCTGATAAGTGCCCTGGGTCCTAGCGCCCGACGTCCCGAGCCCGCGGCAGTCTCCCGTCGCTCTGCATGGACGCAGACGGGAATGGGGCTGCACGTTTGTCATGCGCAGACTCAAACCGTCAGGGCGTCCAAGAGGGAAAGGAGGGATCGAGGGCTGAGTGCTGATTCCTCCAATAGGAAAGGATGTGCTGCTGGGTGCGCACATTCAGTTAAGGGCCACTCCCCTGAGCCAGTGGAAGGGAGAGAAAAGCAGGCGGTCCCGTCAGCCAGAGGGACACGTAACCCGCGGAAAAGGGTCCGATCAGGCAAGTTCCGGGGTCCTTGTGAAAGGGGGGAGCGCTGCCAGTGCGTGACGCAAAGGGACACCAGAGAAGGGTGTCCAGGCAGCGTCTCTGCCCCTATGTTTCTTTCTGTTGCAGGATGGGACCCGGGGACAAACAGTAGGACCTGCTTCGTGGGAATCTGTCCCTCATCAGATGGACCGTCTGGCCGGACGACACTTCGCTGGCAATGGGGCAGCCTCTCAACCAGCGGAGGCTGCGAAGGCACGAGCGGCACTGAGCAGAGGGGCGAGGAGATCTCGGAGGGGGTGCCGAAGAGGAAAGTTCCAGGGTGCTGGTTTGGACCCTGGATGGAGAGTTGGACCCTCTTCGGGGTTGACCCGCCCTAACGGGGTGTGTCGCTCGGACCAACGGGTCTTCGCTGGCAATGGGGCACTGTGGTGCCCGGCGGGTGTCCATGCCCGGCCGGGACGCCTAGGAGGAGTGGAGGAGGGCTTGTGCCTCCTCCAGGACACGAGGGGGCGTCCTCCCTGGTGGCTTTGGGGACCACGGGTACGGAGCTTAGAAGCTCAACCCTGTAGGGGGCCCGTGGTCACCGCCGGGGGGCGCCCCGATGCCTTGGGAACATTGTCCCTCAGTACTTCCGCCACACCGGGAAGTGCTGGGGGGAAGAGACTTGAGGGCACCCGGTGGACTTCCGGCTTCTCCTTGGGAGCTTCCGCCACACAGGGGTGTGGCTACGGAAGTCCTGAGGATGCACCTGGAGCCCATCCGGGGCACATAAAAGGGGCCGCCTCCCTCCAGTCAGGAGCGAGAGTCGGGAGGAAGAAGACAAAGCGTGTTAGAGAGGAGTGGAGGCGGACCAGGAAGAGAAGGCATTGTGTTGTGGCCAGGACTGTAAAAGGGGTGATTGGTGCTTTGGCACTGGATTGTGCAATATTAACTGTAAATAGTATGTATAATAAAACGTGTGTTGGGTGACATGTACGTGTCTGCCTGTCTGTGTCCGAGCCAGTCTCCACAATAGCAAAGACCAGCGAAAATACAAGTTTAACTTTGACTGAGTTTTTCCACCCCGCTCGTCGCAACAAGAAGTCTTTCAAGAGATTTCTCCTCTTGTACAGTCTGCACTTGATGGATACAATGTTTGTATCTTCACCTATGGCCAGACTGGAAGTGGAAAGACTTACACCATGGAAGGTCCAGATCCACTTGATGACACCATGGGGATAATACCCCGTGCAGTACATCAGGTCTTTAATTCAGCTGTGGAGCTTAAAGACCAAGGATGGAAGGTAAGACCAGCACTAAAACAGAGTCAAGATTGTGGCCTCAAAGTGACTGTTCTAAGGTCATGTGTGGGATGAGGAAATTCACATTGAATTTGGATTTATAATCAACATTGTGCTTGTAACATTTTAAATCTCTATTAATAAAGCCCTTCATACATTCTTTCCCACAGTACACCTTTACTGCAAGCTTCCTCGAAATTTATAACGAGACAATCCGGGACCTGCTTGTTGACAAAACGATTAAAAAAGAACATAAAATCAAGAGACCTACTTCTAACTCTAACCTCTCTCTCTCTCATTCTTCCTAGGGCACGAAGCGGAAGCAGAAACAGAAGCGGACAATGGCCGATAGTGAGGTGAATCGCGTTGAAATTGTAGTCGAGGAACTCCAGGCACTCGATGAACAGATTCAGAAACTTCTGTCCAGACGTAGATACCTCAGAGATCTGAAGGTTCGGCTGTTGGATAAACCGTCCTCGCCATCTGTTATCAGCGTAATATCAACCCCGCGTTGTGCCGCTCAAGTCACCTTCACCCCCGCGCCTCGTAGGAGCGACACCGATGATGACCTCGGTGTATTTCAGCTATGCAGGCGGGGGTTCAAGGCCAGAACACCTCCATCGGCACAGGCAAGCATCGTAACGCAGAACAGGTTTGACCCTCTAAGCGTCCCTAGTTCGCCTTCAGCTCCTAGTGATGTAATAGTGGTAGGTGATTCTATTGTTAGGAACCTCAATATCACTTGCCCTAATAGAAAATCTTTTGTTTCTTGTTTTCCCGGTGCTCGTGTCCGAGATGTGACGAGACGTGCGCCGGCGATCTACAAGAACAGGGCAGTTGGAGCAATTGTTTTACATGCTGGCGTAAACGACATAAGGCACCGACAGTCCGAGATCCTCAAGGCAGACTTCACTGCATTAATTAAAGACACAAAGGAGAGGACCCCATCGGCAAAGATCTTCATCTCGGGTCCACTCCCTCTCGTCAGACGATCAAACGAGTACTACAGTCGTCTGCTTGGTTTAAACAACTGGCTGCAGGGCTTCTGCAAGAATCAAGACATCGGTTTCATCAACAACTGGGACCTCTTTTGGGAAAGACCGCGTTTTTTCAAGCGAGATGGCCTGCATCCGAACAGCTTCGGCGCCCGGGTCCTCTCCGAAAACATATCTAAGGTAATTCGTTTATCTTGACTATCTATCTCTGCTTTTAACCCCTTCCGAAATGCCACTCCTGTGCTTGGTCATGATAATTGTTTAATAAAATCTTCCATAAAAGTGCACAACATAAATACTGTAATAACCAATCTTAATGCACATAGAAAATCTAGGCAATACGGCATAAACACCAATAATTTAATTAAAGTTACTACTTTAGATGAACAATGTATTAAAACTATAAAAACATATCATAGATTAAACAAAAAATACACGCAGAGCGGCGCTAATAAAAATAACTTAATTCCTGTTCCATATATCAATAAACGCACATAGTATTCATCTCTGCTCCTCCGAAACATTGAATATGGCTCTATTAAATGTTAGAGCTTTAACTAACAAGACGTTTTTTATCAACGATCTTATTAGTGATAAAAAAATAGATTTTATTGCACTAAGTGAAACGTGGCTTAGCTCAGATGGCGCAGCTGTTTTAATCGAATCTGCGCCTCCGGATTACAGTTTTACTCGTGCTGATCGCCAAGGAAAGAGGGGTGGAGGACTAGCAAACATTTACTCAAGCAGGTTAAAATGTAAAAATATCAGTTTTGGTAAATTCAAGTCTTTTGAGTATCTCGCCATTATTATTCAGGGAGATTCTCACGTTTTAGTATTATCCGTGTATAGACCTCCAAAATTCAACGCGTCTTTCTTTGAGGAATTCTCTGACTTGATGTCAATCTTAATTACGAACTATGACACACTCTTAATAGTCGGCGACTTTAATTTTCATATAGATAATCAATGTGACCAGAAAGTAAAAGAATTTATGAACCTCCTGGACTCTCTTGATTTGAGACAGCTCGTTAATCAGCCTGCACATAAAGCAGGTCATACGTTAGACTTAGTAATTACTAAAGGACTAAAAGTTGATATAAAGCAGGTCATTGATACGGGTCTATCAGACCATTTTCTTCTACTATTTAATATAGAAATAATGATAGAAAACACTCCTGAGAAGCATATTGTTAAAAAACGCTTCTTTGACTCATCAGCAGCTTTAAAACTTTCAAACATTCTAACCAATCAGTCCGTTTATAGTGCCAACTATAATAGCGAGGAGAATGTAAATAGTAAGGTGGAAAGATTTAATACTAAAGTGAGGGCTGCTGTTGACTTAGTTGCACCTGAAAAGACAGTTAAAAAATCTTCTAGCATTGTTATACCATGGAAGACCCAAAGAGTGTCTGATTTAAAGAGAACATGCCGTAGAGCTGAGCGTAAAAGGAGGAAAACTAAACTAACTATTGACTATGAAATATTAAAAGTTAAAATAACAGAATACAATAACACAGTCCGTCTTGAGAGGCGCGGCTATTTCTCGAAGATTATAAATAACAATGCTAGTAATCCCAGAGTCTTATTCTCAACAATTGATCATCTGTTAAACCCAGGTAACTCAAAGGAATGCCTCCTAAGTACTTCCAGTAAAACCTGTGAGGCTATCGCTGTATTTTTCAATCAAAAAATTAATGATATTAGAAATAACATAGTACATCTCCCCAACACTAAGGATCCTCCTAAACCCCAGTACCCCATAATAAACAAATTAAAGTCTTTCACTAGGATAGATTTACCTGATTTACATAAAATAATTTCTCAAATGAGACCCTCCACCTGTGCCCTTGACCCAATACCAACAAATTTTTTCAAAGAAGTATCGGGCGTGCTTAGTGATAATGTTCTTGACATAGTAAACTCGTCATTAGATACGGGGGTCTTCCCAGACTGTCTTAAGACTGCGGTAGTTAAACCCCTACTTAAGAAAAATAATCTCGATCCCTCTGCTCTTGAAAATTATAGACCCATCTCTAACCTGCCTTTCTTAAGTAAAATTCTAGAGAAGGCAGTCATTATACAGTTAAATGAGCACCTCAATAAACATGCTATTCTTGATAAATTTCAGTCAGGTTTTAGAACAAATCACAGCACAGAAACTGCACTCGTTAAAGTAGTAAATGACTTGCGGGTAAATGCAGACAGAGGCCATTTATCTGTTCTCATCCTCTTAGATCTGAGTGCCGCATTTGACACCATTGATCATAATATTCTTAAGAATCGCCTTAGTCAATGGGTGGGCCTCTCTGGCAGTGTCTTAAATTGGTTTGAATCCTACCTGGCAGGGAGAAAATTCTTTGTTAGTTGTGGTAATTATAACTCAAAGACACATGATATTCTATATGGTGTTCCAGAAGGCTCTATCCTGGGTCCACTGCTCTTCTCAATCTACATGCTTCCATTAGGTCAGATTATCTCTGGGCACAACGTGAGCTACCACAGCTATGCTGATGACACACAGCTGTATTTATCAATAGCACCTGATGACCCCAAATCTCTTGATTCGCTAACACAATGTCTAACTTGTATCTCAGAATGGATGAATAGTAACTTTCTCAAATTAAATAAAGAAAAAACCGAAATCTTAGTGATTGGCAATAATGGATACAATGAGGCTATTAGAAATAAACTGGATGCATTAGGATTAAAAGTCAAATCGGAGGTAAAAAGCTTAGGGGTAACCGTTGATTGTAATCTGAATTTTAAATCGCATATTAATCAGATCACTAGGACAGCATTTTTTCACCTAAGAAACATAGCAAAAGTTAGACCTCTTATATCATCGAAAGATGCAGAGAAATTAGTTCATGCATTTGTTTTCAGTCGGCTAGATTACTGTAACGCACTCCTCTCAGGACTACCCAAAAAAGACATCAATCGTTTGCAACTAGTGCAGAATGCAGCTGCTAGAATCCTTACCAGGAAAAGAAAATCCGAACACATTTCTCCAGTTTTGATGTCACTACACTGGTTACCTGTGTCATTCAGAATTGACTTTAAAATTCTGCTTATGGTTTATAAAGCTTTAAATAATCTCGCCCCGGCTTATATATCGGAATGTCTGACACCTTATATTCCAAATCGTAACCTCAGATCCTCAACTGACTGTCTCCTTAGAATTCCAAGAGCAAAACTTAAAAGAAGTGGTGAGGCGGCCTTCTGCTGTTATGCACCTAAAATCTGGAATAGCCTGCCAGTAGGAATTCGCCAGGCTAATACAGTGGAGCACTTTAAAAAAACTACTGAAAACACATTATTTTAACATGGCCTTCTCATAACTTCACTGTAATTTAATCCTGATACTCTGTATATCTAATTCATTATAATAACTATTCATTCAAAATCTGTACTAACCCCTACTCTCTCTTCTGTTTCCTTTTCCGGTGTCCTGTTGGTGGTGGAGTGTGCCACCACCATCTACCCAAAGCACCATGATGTTCCAACAATGATGGATGGATTAAAAGCCAGAAATCTGTATGATCATCAGCATCAAGTGACTCCGTGAAAAACCCGAACTACAAAGAGGACTATTTCATTTATGTTAGGTAGAATGCCCAAAGGGGACTGGGCGGTCTCGTGGCCTGGAACCCCTACAGATTTTATTTTTTTCTCCAGCCTTCTGGAGTTTTTTTTTTTTTGTTTTTTCTGTCCACCCCTGGCCATCGGACCTTACTCCTTTCTATGTTAATTAATGTGGTCTTATTTTAATTTCTTATTTTGTCTTTTATTTTTCTTCTCTCCATTATGTAAAGCACTTTGAGCTACTTTTTGTATGAAAATGTGCTACATAAATAAATGTTGTTGTTGTTGTTGTGACGCTGTAAATGTTACCAACCTTAAATATTTAAATGTGGAGACCGTAGAAGAGGTAAATAAAACTGGAGGAAATTGTCAAACCGTATATAATAAATATATACTAAAGTAGTTGTATTTTATGACTGAAATTCCTTTTATCTTAGGTGTTGTCTCTAATCAAAGTTGCAAAGCAGAATCGTGCTACAGCCTGTACCAGGATGAATGACCAATCTTCACGCAGCCATAGTGTGTTCCAGCTGAAGCTGGCGGACAGGGGCTGATAAGTGCCCTGGGTCCTAGCGCCCGACGTCCCGAGCCCGCGGCAGTCTCCCGTCGCTCTGCATGGACGCAGACGGGAATGGGGCTGCACGTTTGTCATGCGCAGACTCAAACCGTCAGGGCGTCCAAGAGGGAAAGGAGGGATCGAGGGCTGAGTGCTGATTCCTCCAATAGGAAAGGATGTGCTGCTGGGTGCGCACATTCAGTTAAGGGCCACTCCCCTGAGCCAGTGGAAGGGAGAGAAAAGCAGGCGGTCCCGTCAGCCAGAGGGGACACGTAACCCGCGGAAAAGGGTCCGATCAGGCAAGTTCCGGGGTCCTTGTGAAAGGGGGGAGCGCTGCCAGTGCGTGACGCAAAGGGACACCAGAGAAGGGTGTCCAGGCAGCGTCTCTGCCCCTATGTTTCTTTCTGTTGCAGGATGGGACCCGGGACAAACAGTAGGACCTGCTTCGTGGGAATCTGTCCCTCATCAGATGGACCGTCTGGCCGGACGACACTTCGCTGGCAATGGGGCAGCCTCTCACCCAGCGGAGGCTGCGAAGGCACGAGCGGCACTGAGCAGAGGGGCGAGGAGATCTCGGAGGGGGTGCCGAAGAGGAAAGTTCCAGGGTGCTGGTTTGGACCCTGGATGGAGAGTTGGACCCTCTTCGGGGTTGACCCGCCCTAACGGGGTGTGTCGCTCGGACCAACGGGTCTTCGCTGGCAATGGGGCACTGTGGTGCCCGGCGGGTGTCCATGCCCGGCCGGGACGCCTAGGAGGAGTGGAGGAGGGCTTGTGCCTCCTCCAGGACACGAGGGGGCGTCCTCCCTGGTGGCTTTGGGGACCACGGGTACGGAGCTTAGAAGCTCAACCCTGTAGGGGCCCGTGGTCACCGCCAGGGGGCGCCCCGATGCCTTGGGAACATTGTCCCTCAGTACTTCCGCCACACCGGGAAGTGCTGGGGGGAAGAGACTTGAGGGCACCCGGTGGACTTCCGGCTTCTCCTTGGGAGCTTCCGCCACACAGGGGTGTGGCTACGGAAGTCCTGAGGATGCACCTGGAGCCCATCCGGGGCACATAAAAGGGGCCGCCTCCCTCCAGTCAGGAGCGAGAGTCGGGAGGAAGAAGACAAAGCGTGTTAGAGAGGAGTGGAGGCGGACCAGGAAGAGAAGGCATTGTGTTGTGGCCAGGACTGTAAAAGGGGTGATTGGTGCTTTGGCACTGGATTGTGCAATATTAACTGTAAATAGTATGTATAATAAAACGTGTGTTGGGTGACATGTACGTGTCTGCCTGTCTGTGTCCGAGCCAGTCTCCACAATAGCAAAGACCAGCGAAAATACAAGTTTAACTTTGACTGAGTTTTTCCACCCCGCTCGTCGCAACAAGAAGTCTTTCAAGAGATTTCTCCTCTTGTACAGTCTGCACTTGATGGATACAATGTTTGTATCTTCACCTATGGCCAGACTGGAAGTGGAAAGACTTACACCATGGAAGGTCCAGATCCACTTGATGACACCATGGGGATAATACCCCGTGCAGTACATCAGGTCTTTAATTCAGCTGTGGAGCTTAAAGACCAAGGATGGAAGGTAAGACCAGCACTAAAACAGAGTCAAGATTGTGGCCTCAAAGTGACTGTTCTAAGGTCATGTGTGGGATGAGGAAATTCACATTGAATTTGGATTTATAATCAACATTGTGCTTGTAACATTTTAAATCTCTATTAATAAAGCCCTTCATACATTCTTTCCCACAGTACACCTTTACTGCAAGCTTCCTCGAAATTTATAACGAGACAATCCGGGACCTGCTTGTTGACAAAACGATTAAAAAAGAACATAAAATCAAGAGACCTACTTCTAACTCTAACCTCTCTCTCTCTCATTCTTCCTAGGGCACGAAGCGGAAGCAGAAACAGAAGCGGACAATGGCCGATAGTGAGGTGAATCGCGTTGAAATTGTAGTCGAGGAACTCCAGGCACTCGATGAACAGATTCAGAAACTTCTGTCCAGACGTAGATACCTCAGAGATCTGAAGGTTCGGCTGTTGGATAAACCGTCCTCGCCATCTGTTATCAGCGTAATATCAACCCCGCGTTGTGCCGCTCAAGTCACCTTCACCCCCGCGCCTCGTAGGAGCGACACCGATGATGACCTCGGTGTATTTCAGCTATGCAGGCGGGGGTTCAAGGCCAGAACACCTCCATCGGCACAGGCAAGCATCGTAACGCAGAACAGGTTTGACCCTCTAAGCGTCCCTAGTTCGCCTTCAGCTCCTAGTGATGTAATAGTGGTAGGTGATTCTATTGTTAGGAACCTCAATATCACTTGCCCTAATAGAAAATCTTTTGTTTCTTGTTTTCCCGGTGCTCGTGTCCGAGATGTGACGAGACGTGCGCCGGCGATCTACAAGAACAGGGCAGTTGGAGCAATTGTTTTACATGCTGGCGTAAACGACATAAGGCACCGACAGTCCGAGATCCTCAAGGCAGACTTCACTGCATTAATTAAAGACACAAAGGAGAGGACCCCATCGGCAAAGATCTTCATCTCGGGTCCACTCCCTCTCGTCAGACGATCAAACGAGTACTACAGTCGTCTGCTTGGTTTAAACAACTGGCTGCAGGGCTTCTGCAAGAATCAAGACATCGGTTTCATCAACAACTGGGACCTCTTTTGGGAAAGACCGCGTTTTTTCAAGCGAGATGGCCTGCATCCGAACAGCTTCGGCGCCCGGGTCCTCTCCGAAAACATATCTAAGGTAATTCGTTTATCTTGACTATCTATCTCTGCTTTTAACCCCTTCCGAAATGCCACTCCTGTGCTTGGTCATGATAATTGTTTAATAAAATCTTCCATAAAAGTGCACAACATAAATACTGTAATAACCAATCTTAATGCACATAGAAAATCTAGGCAATACGGCATAAACACCAATAATTTAATTAAAGTTACTACTTTAGATGAACAATGTATTAAAACTATAAAAACATATCATAGATTAAACAAAAAATACACGCAGAGCGGCGCTAATAAAAATAACTTAATTCCTGTTCCATATATCAATAAACGCACATAGTATTCATCTCTGCTCCTCCGAAACATTGAATATGGCTCTATTAAATGTTAGAGCTTTAACTAACAAGACGTTTTTTATCAACGATCTTATTAGTGATAAAAAAATAGATTTTATTGCACTAAGTGAAACGTGGCTTAGCTCAGATGGCGCAGCTGTTTTAATCGAATCTGCGCCTCCGGATTACAGTTTTACTCGTGCTGATCGCCAAGGAAAGAGGGGTGGAGGACTAGCAAACATTTACTCAAGCAGGTTAAAATGTAAAAATATCAGTTTTGGTAAATTCAAGTCTTTTGAGTATCTCGCCATTATTATTCAGGGAGATTCTCACGTTTTAGTATTATCCGTGTATAGACCTCCAAAATTCAACGCGTCTTTCTTTGAGGAATTCTCTGACTTGATGTCAATCTTAATTACGAACTATGACACACTCTTAATAGTCGGCGACTTTAATTTTCATATAGATAATCAATGTGACCAGAAAGTAAAAGAATTTATGAACCTCCTGGACTCTCTTGATTTGAGACAGCTCGTTAATCAGCCTGCACATAAAGCAGGTCATACGTTAGACTTAGTAATTACTAAAGGACTAAAAGTTGATATAAAGCAGGTCATTGATACGGGTCTATCAGACCATTTTCTTCTACTATTTAATATAGAAATAATGATAGAAAACACTCATGAGAAGCATATTGTTAAAAAACGCTTCTTTGACTCATCAGCAGCTTTAAAACTTTCAAACATTCTAACCAATCAGTCCGTTTATAGTGCCAACTATAATAGCGAGGAGAATGTAAATAGTAAGGTGGAAAGATTTAATACTAAAGTGAGGGCTGCTGTTGACTTAGTTGCACCTGAAAAGACAGTTAAAAAACCTTCTAGCATTGTTATACCATGGAAGACCCAAAGAGTGTCTGATTTAAAGAGAACATGCCGTAGAGCTGAGCGTAAAAGGAGGAAAACTAAACTAACTATTGACTATGAAATATTAAAAGTTAAAATAACAGAATACAATAACACAGTCCGTCTTGAGAGGCGCGGCTATTTCTCGAAGATTATAAATAACAATGCTAGTAATCCCAGAGTCTTATTCTCAACAATTGATCATCTGTTAAACCCAGGTAACTCAAAGGAATGCCTCCTAAGTACTTCCAGTAAAACCTGTGAGGCTATCGCTGTATTTTTCAATCAAAAAATTAATGATATTAGAAATAACATAGTACATCTCCCCAACACTAAGGATCCTCCTAAACCCCAGTACCCCATAATAAACAAATTAAAGTCTTTCACTAGGATAGATTTACCTGATTTACATAAAATAATTTCTCAAATGAGACCCTCCACCTGTGCCCTTGACCCAATACCAACAAATTTTTTCAAAGAAGTATCGGGCGTGCTTAGTGATAATGTTCTTGACATAGTAAACTCGTCATTAGATACGGGGGTCTTCCCAGACTGTCTTAAGACTGCGGTAGTTAAACCCCTACTTAAGAAAAATAATCTCGATCCCTCTGCTCTTGAAAATTATAGACCCATCTCTAACCTGCCTTTCTTAAGTAAAATTCTAGAGAAGGCAGTCATTATACAGTTAAATGAGCACCTCAATAAACATGCTATTCTTGATAAATTTCAGTCAGGTTTTAGAACAAATCACAGCACAGAAACTGCACTCGTTAAAGTAGTAAATGACTTGCGGGTAAATGCAGACAGAGGCCATTTATCTGTTCTCATCCTCTTAGATCTGAGTGCCGCATTTGACACCATTGATCATAATATTCTTAAGAATCGCCTTAGTCAATGGGTGGGCCTCTCTGGCAGTGTCTTAAATTGGTTTGAATCCTACCTGGCAGGGAGAAAATTCTTTGTTAGTTGTGGTAATTATAACTCAAAGACACATGATATTCTATATGGTGTTCCAGAAGGCTCTATCCTGGGTCCACTGCTCTTCTCAATCTACATGCTTCCATTAGGTCAGATTATCTCTGGGCACAACGTGAGCTACCACAGCTATGCTGATGACACACAGCTGTATTTATCAATAGCACCTGATGACCCCAAATCTCTAGATTCGCTAACACAATGTCTAACTTGTATCTCAGAATGGATGAATAGTAACTTTCTCAAATTAAATAAAGAAAAAACCGAAATCTTAGTGATTGGCAATAATGGATACAATGAGGCTATTAGAAATAAACTGGATGCATTAGGATTAAAAGTCAAATCGGAGGTAAAAAGCTTAGGGGTAACCGTTGATTGTAATCTGAATTTTAAATCGCATATTAATCAGATCACTAGGACAGCATTTTTTCACCTAAGAAACATAGCAAAAGTTAGACCTCTTATATCATCGAAAGATGCAGAGAAATTAGTTCATGCATTTGTTTTCAGTCGGCTAGATTACTGTAACGCACTCCTCTCAGGACTACCCAAAAAAGACATCAATCGTTTGCAACTAGTGCAGAATGCAGCTGCTAGAATCCTTACCAGGAAAAGAAAATCCGAACACATTTCTCCAGTTTTGATGTCACTACACTGGTTACCTGTGTCATTCAGAATTGACTTTAAAATTCTGCTTATGGTTTATAAAGCTTTAAATAATCTCGCCCCGGCTTATATATCGGAATGTCTGACACCTTATATTCCAAATCGTAACCTCAGATCCTCAACTGAGTGTCTCCTTAGAATTCCAAGAGCAAAACTTAAAAGAAGTGGTGAGGCGGCCTTCTGCTGTTATGCACCTAAAATCTGGAATAGCCTGCCAGTAGGAATTCGCCAGGCTAATACAGTGGAGCACTTTAAAAAAACTACTGAAAACACATTATTTTAACATGGCCTTCTCATAACTTCACTGTAATTTAATCCTGATACTCTGTATATCTAATTCATTATAATAACTATTCATTCAAAATCTGTACTAACCCCTACTCTCTCTTCTGTTTCCTTTTCCGGTGTCCTGTTGGTGGTGGAGTGTGCCACCACCATCTACCCAAAGCACCATGATGTTCCAACAATGATGGATGGATTATAAGCCAGAAATCTGTATGATCATCAGCATCAAGTGACTCCGTGAAAAACCCGAACTACAAAGAGGACTATTTCATTTATGTTAGGTAGAATGCCCAAAGGGGACTGGGCGGTCTCGTGGCCTGGAACCCCTACAGATTTTATTTTTTTCTCCAGCCTTCTGGAGTTTTTTTTTTTTGTTTTTTCTGTCCACCCTGGCCATCGGACCTTACTCCTTTCTATGTTAATTAATGTGGTCTTATTTTAATTTCTTATTTTGTCTTTTATTTTTCTTCTCTCCATTATGTAAAGCACTTTGAGCTACTTTTTGTATGAAAATGTGCTACATAAATAAATGTTGTTGTTGTTGTTGTGACGCTGTAAATGTTACCAACCTTAAATATTTAAATGTGGAGACCGTAGAAGAGGTAAATAAAACTGGAGGAAATTGTCAAACCGTATATAATAAATATATACTAAAGTAGTTGTATTTTATGACTGAAATTCCTTTTATCTTAGGTGTTGTCTCTAATCAAAGTTGCAAAGCAGAATCGTGCTACAGCCTGTACCAGGATGAATGACCAATCTTCACGCAGCCATAGTGTGTTCCAGCTGAAGCTGGCGGACAGGGGCTGATAAGTGCCCTGGGTCCTAGCGCCCGACGTCCCGAGCCCGCGGCAGTCTCCCGTCGCTCTGCATGGACGCAGACGGGAATGGGGCTGCACGTTTGTCATGCGCAGACTCAAACCGTCAGGGCGTCCAAGAGGGAAAGGAGGGATCGAGGGCTGAGTGCCGATTCCTCCAATAGGAAAGGATGTGCTGCTGGGTGCGCACATTCAGTTAAGGGCCACTCCCCTGAGCCAGTGGAAGGGAGAGAAAAGCAGGCGGTCCCGTCAGCCAGAGGGACACGTAACCCGCGGAAAAGGGTCCGATCAGGCAAGTTCCGGGGTCCTTGTGAAAGGGGGGAGCGCTGCCAGTGCGTGACGCAAAGGGACACCAGAGAAGGGTGTCCAGGCAGCGTCTCTGCCCCTATGTTTCTTTCTGTTGCAGGATGGGACCCGGGACAAACAGTAGGACCTGCTTCGTGGGAATCTGTCCCTCATCAGATGGACCGTCTGGCCGGACGACACTTCGCTGGCAATGGGGCAGCCTCTCAACCAGCGGAGGCTGCGAAGGCACGAGCGGCACTGAGCAGAGGGGCGAGGAGATCTCGGAGGGGGGTGCCGAAGAGGAAAGTTCCAGGGTGCTGGTTTGGACCCTGGATGGAGAGTTGGACCCTCTTCGGGGTTGACCCGCCCTAACGGGGTGTGTCGCTCGGACCAACGGGTCTTCGCTGGCAATGGGGCACTGTGGTGCCCGGCGGGTGTCCATGCCCGGCCGGGACGCCTAGGAGGAGTGGAGGAGGGCTTGTGCCTCCTCCAGGACACGAGGGGGCGGCCTCCCTGGTGGCTTTGGGGACCACGGGTACGGAGCTTAGAAGCTCAACCCTGTAGGGGCCCGTGGTCACCGCCAGGGGGCGCCCCGATGCCTTGGGAACATTGTCCCTCAGTACTTCCGCCACACCGGGAAGTGCTGGGGGGAAGAGACTTGAGGGCACCCGGTGGACTTCCGGCTTCTCCTTGGGAGCTTCCGCCACACAGGGGTGTGGCTACGGACGTCCTGAGGATGCACCTGGAGCCCATCCGGGGCACATAAAAGGGGCCGCCTCCCTCCAGTCAGGAGCGAGAGTCGGGAGGAAGAAGACAAAGCGTGTTAGAGAGGAGTGGAGGCGGACCAGGAAGAGAAGGCATTGTGTTGTGGCCAGGACTGTAAAAGGGGTGATTGGTGCTTTGGCACTGGATTGTGCAATATTAACTGTAAATAGTATGTATAATAAAACGTGTGTTGGGTGACATGTACGTGTCTGCCTGTCTGTGTCCGAGCCAGTCTCCACAATAGCAAAGACCAGCGAAAATACAAGTTTAACTTTGACTGAGTTTTTCCACCCCGCTCGTCGCAACAAGAAGTCTTTCAAGAGATTTCTCCTCTTGTACAGTCTGCACTTGATGGATACAATGTTTGTATCTTCACCTATGGCCAGACTGGAAGTGGAAAGACTTACACCATGGAAGGTCCAGATCCACTTGATGACACCATGGGGATAATACCCCGTGCAGTACATCAGGTCTTTAATTCAGCTGTGGAGCTTAAAGACCAAGGATGGAAGGTAAGACCAGCACTAAAACAGAGTCAAGATTGTGGCCTCAAAGTGACTGTTCTAAGGTCATGTGTGGGATGAGGAAATTCACATTGAATTTGGATTTATAATCAACATTGTGCTTGTAACATTTTAAATCTCTATTAATAAAGCCCTTCATACATTCTTTCCCACAGTACACCTTTACTGCAAGCTTCCTCGAAATTTATAACGAGACAATCCGGGACCTGCTTGTTGACAAAACGATTAAAAAAGAACATAAAATCAAGAGACCTACTTCTAACTCTAACCTCTCTCTCTCTCATTCTTCCTAGGGCACGAAGCGGAAGCAGAAACAGAAGCGGACAATGGCCGATAGTGAGGTGAATCGCGTTGAAATTGTAGTCGAGGAACTCCAGGCACTCGATGAACAGATTCAGAAACTTCTGTCCAGACGTAGATACCTCAGAGATCTGAAGGTTCGGCTGTTGGATAAACCGTCCTCGCCATCTGTTATCAGCGTAATATCAACCCCGCGTTGTGCCGCTCAAGTCACCTTCACCCCCGCGCCTCGTAGGAGCGACACCGATGATGACCTCGGTGTATTTCAGCTATGCAGGCGGGGGTTCAAGGCCAGAACACCTCCATCGGCACAGGCAAGCATCGTAACGCAGAACAGGTTTGACCCTCTAAGCGCCCCTAGTTCGCCTTCCGCCCCTAGTGATGTAATAGTGGTAGGTGATTCTATTGTTAGGAACCTCAATATCACTTGCCCTAATAGAAAATCTTTTGTTTCTTGTTTTCCCGGTGCTCGTGTCCGAGATGTGACGAGACGTGCGCCAGCGATCTACAAGAACAGGGCAGTTGGAGCCATTGTTTTACATGCTGGCGTAAATGACATAAGGCACCGACAGTCCGAGATCCTCAAGGCAGACTTCACTGCATTAATTAAAGACACAAAGGAGAGGACCCCATCGGCAAAGATCTTCATCTCGGGTCCACTCCCTCTCGTCAGACAATCAAACGAGTACTACAGTCGTCTGCTTGGTTTAAACAACTGGCTGCAGGGCTTCTGCAAGAATCAAGACATCGGTTTCATCAACAACTGGGACCTCTTTTGGGAAAGACCGCGTTTTTTCAAGCGAGATGGCCTGCATCCGAACAGCTTCGGCGCCCGGGTCCTCTCCGAAAACATATCTAAGGTAATTCGTTTATCTTGACTATCTATCTCTGCTTTTAACCCCTTCCGAAATGCCACTCCTGTGCTTGGTCATGATAATTGTTTAATAAAATCTTCCATAAAAGTGCACAACATAAATACTGTAATAACCAATCTTAATGCACATAGAAAATCTAGGCAATACGGCATAAACACCAATAATTTAATTAAAGTTACTACTTTAGATGAACAATGTATTAAAACTATAAAAACATATCATAGATTAAACAAAAAATACACGCAGAGCGGCGCTAATAAAAATAACTTAATTCCTGTTCCATATATCAATAAACGCACATAGTATTCATCTCTGCTCCTCCGAAACATTGAATATGGCTCTATTAAATGTTAGAGCTTTAACTAACAAGACGTTTTTTATCAACGATCTTATTAGTGATAAAAAAATAGATTTTATTGCACTAAGTGAAACGTGGCTTAGCTCAGATGGCGCAGCTGTTTTAATCGAATCTGCGCCTCCGGATTACAGTTTTACTCGTGCTGATCGCCAAGGAAAGAGGGGTGGAGGACTAGCAAACATTTACTCAAGCAGGTTAAAATGTAAAAATATCAGTTTTGGTAAATTCAAGTCTTTTGAGTATCTCGCCATTATTATTCAGGGAGATTCTCACGTTTTAGTATTATCCGTGTATAGACCTCCAAAATTCAACGCGTCTTTCTTTGAGGAATTCTCTGACTTGATGTCAATCTTAATTACGAACTATGACACACTCTTAATAGTCGGCGACTTTAATTTTCATATAGATAATCAATGTGACCAGAAAGTAAAAGAATTTATGAACCTCCTGGACTCTCTTGATTTGAGACAGCTCGTTAATCAGCCTGCACATAAAGCAGGTCATACGTTAGACTTAGTAATTACTAAAGGACTAAAAGTTGATATAAAGCAGGTCATTGATACGGGTCTATCAGACCATTTTCTTCTACTATTTAATATAGAAATAATGATAGAAAACACTCCTGAGAAGCATATTGTTAAAAAACGCTTCTTTGACTCATCAGCAGCTTTAAAACTTTCAAACATTCTAACCAATCAGTCCGTTTATAGTGCCAACTATAATAGCGAGGAGAATGTAAATAGTAAGGTGGAAAGATTTAATACTAAAGTGAGGGCTGCTGTTGACTTAGTTGCACCTGAAAAGACAGTTAAAAAACCTTCTAGCATTGTTATACCATGGAAGACCCAAAGAGTGTCTGATTTAAAGAGAACATGCCGTAGAGCTGAGCGTAAAAGGAGGAAAACTAAACTAACTATTGACTATGAAATATTAAAAGTTAAAATAACAGAATACAATAACACAGTCCGTCTTGAGAGGCGCGGCTATTTCTCGAAGATTATAAATAACAATGCTAGTAATCCCAGAGTCTTATTCTCAACAATTGATCATCTGTTAAACCCAGGTAACTCAAAGGAATGCCTCCTAAGTACTTCCAGTAAAACCTGTGAGGCTATCGCTGTATTTTTCAATCAAAAAATTAATGATATTAGAAATAACATAGTACATCTCCCCAACACTAAGGATCCTCCTAAACCCCAGTACCCCATAATAAACAAATTAAAGTCTTTCACTAGGATAGATTTACCTGATTTACATAAAATAATTTCTCAAATGAGACCCTCCACCTGTGCCCTTGACCCAATACCAACAAATTTTTTCAAAGAAGTATCGGGCGTGCTTAGTGATAATGTTCTTGACATAGTAAACTCGTCATTAGATACGGGGGTCTTCCCAGACTGTCTTAAGACTGCGGTAGTTAAACCCCTACTTAAGAAAAATAATCTCGATCCCTCTGCTCTTGAAAATTATAGACCCATCTCTAACCTGCCTTTCTTAAGTAAAATTCTAGAGAAGGCAGTCATTGTACAGTTAAATGAGCACCTCAATAAACATGCTATTCTTGATAAATTTCAGTCAGGTTTTAGAACAAATCACAGCACAGAAACTGCACTCGTTAAAGTAGTAAATGACTTGCGGGTAAATGCAGACAGAGGCCATTTATCTGTTCTCATCCTCTTAGATCTGAGTGCCGCATTTGACACCATTGATCATAATATTCTTAAGAATCGCCTTAGTCAATGGGTGGGCCTCTCTGGCAGTGTCTTAAATTGGTTTGAATCCTACCTGGCAGGGAGAAAATTCTTTGTTAGTTGTGGTAATTATAACTCAAAGACACATGATATTCTATATGGTGTTCCAGAAGGCTCTATCCTGGGTCCACTGCTCTTCTCAATCTACATGCTTCCATTAGGTCAGATTATCTCTGGGCACAACGTGAGCTACCACAGCTATGCTGATGACACACAGCTGTATTTATCAATAGCACCTGATGACCCCAAATCTCTTGATTCGCTAACACAATGTCTAACTTGTATCTCAGAATGGATGAATAGTAACTTTCTCAAATTAAATAAAGAAAAAACCGAAATCTTAGTGATTGGCAATAATGGATACAATGAGGCTATTAGAAATAAACTGGATGCATTAGGATTAAAAGTCAAATCGGAGGTAAAAAGCTTAGGGGTAACCGTTGATTGTAATCTGAATTTTAAATCGCATATTAATCAGATCACTAGGACAGCATTTTTTCACCTAAGAAACATAGCAAAAGTTAGACCTCTTATATCATCGAAAGATGCAGAGAAATTAGTTCATGCATTTGTTTTCAGTCGGCTAGATTACTGTAACGCACTCCTCTCAGGACTACCCAAAAAAGACATCAATCGTTTGCAACTAGTGCAGAATGCAGCTGCTAGAATCCTTACCAGGAAAAGAAAATCCGAACACATTTCTCCAGTTTTGATGTCACTACACTGGTTACCTGTGTCATTCAGAATTGACTTTAAAATTCTGCTTATGGTTTATAAAGCTTTAAATAATCTCGCCCCGGCTTATATATCGGAATGTCTGACACCTTATATTCCAAATCGTAACCTCAGATCCTCAACTGAGTGTCTCCTTAGAATTCCAAGAGCAAAACTTAAAAGAAGTGGTGAGGCGGCCTTCTGCTGTTATGCACCTAAAATCTGGAATAGCCTGCCAGTAGGAATTCGCCAGGCTAATACAGTGGAGCACTTTAAAAAAACTACTGAAAACACATTATTTTAACATGGCCTTCTCATAACTTCACTGTAATTTAATCCTGATACTCTGTATATCTAATTCATTATAATAACTATTCATTCAAAATCTGTACTAACCCCTACTCTCTCTTCTGTTTCCTTTTCCGGTGTCCTGTTGGTGGTGGAGTGTGCCACCACCATCTACCCAAAGCACCATGATGTTCCAACAATGATGGATGGATTAAAAGCCAGAAATCTGTATGATCATCAGCATCAAGTGACTCCGTGAAAAACCCGAACTACAAAGAGGACTATTTCATTTATGTTAGGTAGAATGCCCAAAGGGGACTGGGCGGTCTCGTGGCCTGGAACCCCTACAGATTTTATTTTTTTCTCCAGCCTTCTGGAGTTTTTTTTTTTTGTTTTTTCTGTCCACCCTGGCCATCGGACCTTACTCCTTTCTATGTTAATTAATGTGGTCTTATTTTAATTTCTTATTTTGTCTTTTATTTTTCTTCTCTCCATTATGTAAAGCACTTTGAGCTACTTTTTGTATGAAAATGTGCTACATAAATAAATGTTGTTGTTGTTGTTGTGACGCTGTAAATGTTACCAACCTTAAATATTTAAATGTGGAGACCGTAGAAGAGGTAAATAAAACTGGAGGAAATTGTCAAACCGTATATAATAAATATATACTAAAGTAGTTGTATTTTATGACTGAAATTCCTTTTATCTTAGGTGTTGTCTCTAATCAAAGTTGCAAAGCAGAATCGTGCTACAGCCTGTACCAGGATGAATGACCAATCTTCACGCAGCCATAGTGTGTTCCAGCTGAAGCTGGCGGACAGGGGCTGATAAGTGCCCTGGGTCCTAGCGCCCGACGTCCCGAGCCCGCGGCAGTCTCCCGTCGCTCTGCATGGACGCAGACGGGAATGGGGCTGCACGTTTGTCATGCGCAGACTCAAACCGTCAGGGCGTCCAAGAGGGAAAGGAGGGATCGAGGGCTGAGTGCTGATTCCTCCAATAGGAAAGGATGTGCTGCTGGGTGCGCACATTCAGTTAAGGGCCACTCCCCTGAGCCAGTGGAAGGGAGAGAAAAGCAGGCGGTCCCGTCAGCCAGAGGGACACGTAACCCGCGGAAAAGGGTCCGATCAGGCAAGTTCCGGGGTCCTTGTGAAAGGGGGGAGCGCTGCCAGTGCGTGACGCAAAGGGACACCAGAGAAGGGTGTCCAGGCAGCGTCTCTGCCCCTATGTTTCTTTCTGTTGCAGGATGGGACCCGGGACAAACAGTAGGACCTGCTTCGTGGGAATCTGTCCCTCATCAGATGGACCGTCTGGCCGGACGACACTTCGCTGGCAATGGGGCAGCCTCTCAACCAGCGGAGGCTGCGAAGGCACGAGCGGCACTGAGCAGAGGGGCGAGGAGATCTCGGAGGGGGTGCCGAAGAGGAAAGTTCCAGGGTGCTGGTTTGGACCCTGGATGGAGAGTTGGACCCTCTTCGGGGTTGACCCGCCCTAACGGGGTGTGTCGCTCGGACCAACGGGTCTTCGCTGGCAATGGGGCACTGTGGTGCCCGGCGGGTGTCCATGCCCGGCCGGGACGCCTAGGAGGAGTGGAGGAGGGCTTGTGCCTCCTCCAGGACACGAGGGGGCGTCCTCCCTGGTGGCTTTGGGGACCACGGGTACGGAGCTTAGAAGCTCAACCCTGTAGGGGCCCGTGGTCACCGCCAGGGGGCGCCCCGATGCCTTGGGAACATTGTCCCTCAGTACTTCCGCCACACCGGGAAGTGCTGGGGGGAAGAGACTTGAGGGCACCCGGTGGACTTCCGGCTTCTCCTTGGGAGCTTCCGCCACACAGGGGTGTGGCTACGGAAGTCCTGAGGATGCACCTGGAGCCCATCCGGGGCACATAAAAGGGGCCGCCTCCCTCCAGTCAGGAGCGAGAGTCGGGAGGAAGAAGACAAAGCGTGTTAGAGAGGAGTGGAGGCGGACCAGGAAGAGAAGGCATTGTGTTGTGGCCAGGACTGTAAAAGGGGTGATTGGTGCTTTGGCACTGGATTGTGCAATATTAACTGTAAATAGTATGTATAATAAACGTGTGTTGGGTGACATGTACGTGTCTGCCTGTCTGTGTCCGAGCCAGTCTCCACAATAGCAAAGACCAGTGAAAATACAGGTTTAGATTTGACCGAGTTTTTCCACCCTGCTCCTCGCAAGAAGTCGTCTTTGAAGACATTTCTCTTATTGTGCAGTCGGCACTTGATGGATACAACGTTTCTATCTTTGCATATGGCCAGACTGGAAGTGGAAAGACTTACACCATGGAAGGTCCAGATCCACTTCAGGATGACACCATGGGGATAATACCCCGTGCAGTACATCAGGTCTTTAATTCAGCTGTGGAGCTTAAAGACCAAGGATGGAAGGTAAGACCAGCACTAAAACAGAGTCAAGATTGTGGCCTCAAAGTGACTGTTCTAAGGTCATGTGTGGGATGAGGAAATTCACATTGAATTTGGATTTATAATCAACATTGTGCTTGTAACATTTTAAATCTCTATTAATAAAGCCCTTCATACATTCTTTCCCACAGTACACCTTTACTGCAAGCTTCCTCGAAATTTACAATGAGACAATCCGGGACCTGCTTGTTGACAAAACGATTAAAAAGGAGCATAAAATCAATAGACCTACTTCTAACGCTGTACATGTTACTAACCTTGAATATTTAAATGTGGAGACCGTAGAAGAGGTAAATAAAACTGGAGGAAATTGTCAAACCGTATATAACCGTAATAAATATATACTAAAGTAGTTGTATTTTATGACTGAAATTCCTTTTATCTTAGGTGTTGTCTCTAATCAAAGTTGCAAAGCAGAATCGTGCTACAGCCTGTACCAGGATGAATGATGAGTCTTCACGCAGCCATAGTGTGTTCCAGCTGAAGATAGAAGGGCTCAGTAAGAAGGGAAACATCACCTGTAAGTAGCAAAGTGTATGTTGATAATTGCAGGCTGTGAACAAGTTTTAACAAAGTCAGTTTATGCCTTGACGTTAATATTGGAGTTTATTGGTGTATCCACCAAGGCGTACTGTAGCTCTCCAACCCTAGACATATCAATACCCAGCACACTTTTTTTTATATATATATATAAGATAAACAATATTTTCCTAGAAGCACCGTTTCTGAAACACCTTTTCAATGCCAGTTGCAAATACACAATTAATAAATTCTTCCTCCTTCCATCATCCAGTTGAGTGTTTTGCTGTCTTCTGAGACTGACTCAATGATGAGGCAGTGGGCTCTTTTAGGCTGGACCCAGGAGGGCTTCCGGTGCCACGTCATATACGGGGGGTGGGATGGGGACATTTCTGGGCCATAAGAAAAGCGGGAAGCTCTTCCACTTACAGCACCCTAACCCCCATTGGCCCATAAGGACCTAGACAGGACAGCACTTCTGGACTCCATATCCCAAGCACCCCTGCAGGTGTCCCGACTGGGTTGCCATGTGAGGACCACTGCCACTTGGTATACGGGGAATGGAACTGCTGTCTATTCCCGGCTATCGCATAGGCAACCATTAACTTATAACGGCCCAAGTACAAAATTATTTTATTGTCTGGCCTGCCAGTTCATCTAACTTTCTTCTCTGGCCTCCCATCTGGGTAATGAATCCTCTTCCTTTCCTGGTCAGAATTCCCGTTGTTCTATTACGCTTCTTGTTTAATACTTTTAGTTTTTGGGTGTGTTTGAGTTTATTGCAAAGCTCTGCCTAGAAGCAGTGTTGTGTTTTAACTTTTTGCAGATAATAATGAAATAAAATGTTTGACCAACAGATGAGCTCTGAATACTTTAATAGTTTTGAGGAATATCTAGTTAAGATCAAATACTGTTACTATCATGAGCCTCACTCACTTACACTCAGCCAGTTTGTGATTATTTGCTCTGATCAATTGACAGTATTTATAAAAGCACAAAACCAACACTACAACCTTTATTAGCTGCTGTCCAATCACAAGAGAGGGGCACCGAGCATGAATCACAAACGAGACATGCTACGATGGAATGGTACCTATCCATGCAGTTTTATTGCAGTTATGCTAAGTTTTTTATGTACGTCTGCCTATTTGTACATTTTACATTTAATTGAATATTTAATCTAAGTTTAACATTTCTTTCACTTACTGTAGTTAGATCAGTGTAATGTCAAATCATTTTCATACCTTACACAACCCTCTTGTAGTTTTGGTACACACTAGAATGTGACTGTCATGTTTACATCTACCTAAATGAACCAGAATTTGGTTGTGGGCTTTCGGATCACTCTAGAGATTGAGAGCAACTTCTCCAAAACAAACTAACCTTACAGTTTTTAGCAAGCCATTTATTCTAATGTATCTAGGCTTTGTATGAGAAGAGGCGACACCTTAGGATGGTTCCTTGCCGTGGCGAAACTTTCTAAGGCACTATCAATGTAATGCACTACAGTGTAGTGAACAGATGGGACTCTCCCCCAGTCCTTCCATCACAAGAAGTCCCAGCCGGGTAAGAGTGCTCATACACTGCATTACCATTCCAGGGTGGTGCCTTCTACTGTACAGGAGGAGGTAAAGCACCATGGGCTTGGAGCTTCAGAAATCAACCCTATAGGGGTCCGTGGTCACCACCAGGGAGCACATGAAGAACTACAGAATCCTTTATTGCAGCACTTCCAGGTACACCCAGAACTGCCAGAAGGAAATCATGGGACACCCGGAGCACTTCGAGGGGCTCTATAAAAGGAGCCAAAGTCAGGAGGAAGATGGACAAAACTTTGCCGAAGGAGGAGGAGTAGGACTGGAGGTGGAAGGAGAGACGGAAGAAAAGACAAAGAAAAAAAGTGCAGAGTGCTTTATTCTGTGCATTGGTAGGAAACAAAAGAAAAGCGTTTCCCACTGTAAAAATAAAAACAAGTGTTGTGCTGCATTTGTGTCTGGTGTCCGTCTGTGTTGAGTTTGGGGAGCTAGTGTGCCCTCTGGTGGCCACAACACACACACCACAAATAGACTAGACTAATAAAAGATTTATCAACTTCTATGAAATTTACCCTTAACCAGCAACCTCAGTTAATAATGCATTTTAAAAAGAGTTCTCTCCAATCTGATCAAAATTTACAATGAAACGTTTATTCTGAAAGCTCCAAACATATCAGCAGACACAAAGGAGGTTGTCCTTTGCTAGTGCAGTCGCAGACCAGTGAGCACATGTAGGTTTGTCTTTCAGCATAAGTACAGTCTTTGGTCCACGGCCAGTGTTTCAATTGTGTCTGCATGTAAATGCAGATTTATGTACATGGCAGGTATAAGTTGGTCTTAAGGCACTAAACACATTAAACCATGCTGCCCAGCAGCAAACAACAAAAAGTGTGTGAACCTCAGCTTCTTCACTAAATTATAATTTATGTTTCTGCGTCTGAATTGAGATTAATTTAACTCTAAAATTCCATCTGTGTGAGTCAATGCAAGGGTATGTTACAATGCACTGGCACCATATCCAGAGGCAGTTTCTGACTTGCACATGATAAATTTTTACTACCACAACCCTAGCATTGGATAAGGCAGGTTTGAATATTACAAGTTCAATCAAATCACACATTCAAACCTGACAATTCTCTTTGTCCTAAACATTTTATTATATCCTCCAAAAACCATCCACTCCAAAACAAGAAGTTCTCTTAGCATTAAAACATTCTCCATACCTTTGAGCATTTCTGGAATGTAACATAACTCCACGATTCTTTCATTTAGAGCATTTCAAATAAAAACCATTTTGCACATTTTGCTCCAGTATCTGATCGTGTAGCTTCCTTTGGTCCATTTCACCTTCATACAGTGTTTCTGAAACTTCAGATAACTTTGCTTTTAGACCATCTATCTCCTGGTTAGAAGCAAAACAGCAGTTGGCTAAAGAACAACTTAAAATGGCTAAGATGCAACTATGGGGAAGGGAAAAAAGGAATAAGACTAATGAATCATTTAGAGGATAAATTAACTGTTCTTTACAAGAATTAATAATACAATAATTTATTAAAACACAGACGGAGCTAAAAGTAGCCTGTAAATGCATCGTCTTCATCAATTTCAAATCTGCCTTCGATTGCATCGATTGGACCAGTTTGTGGAGAGCCCTAGAGATCGAACACGTGCCACTGAAAATCATTCATCTTCTTCAAGCATTGTACGACGGCTCAACCAGCAGTGTCCGTATCCGGAAAAACCTAATTGTTTCAGGGATTTAAATATTTGACTATCCACGTGCTGTGAAAACAACACAGGCAATTATCGAGTACATTGCATTGAGTGACCAGCCACTCTCAGAGGTAGAAAATGTGGGATTCCTGCGTCTCCTCCATGTTCTGGAGCCCAGATATGATGTCCCAAGCCGCCGCTACATGACTGACACGGAGCTGCCTAAACTACACGACTCCGTGAAAAAACATATCCACAGCCTACTGCAAGCCTCCTCTGCGTTTAGTTTCACCACGGATATTTGGACAAGCAGTGTTAGCCCCGTGTCGCTAATTAGCCTAACCTCCCAGTGGATAGACGAGAGTTTCTTGTTTTTTTTGTTAAATTATATGACTAAAGCTGTTACCTGTAAATTTAAATCATGTTTTTATTAAGTACTCGGTATCGGCGAGTACTGAAATGCAAGTACTCGTACTCGTTTTGTAGCGCCTCCCTCTTACTATGGATAAGGAGCCCGCCACACACAAAAAACTCCTATTCTTAGGAAAAGTAATTATATTATTTAAGGAACTCGACAGAACCTGAGCGCCTATTTGAAGTCCCCAGAAGGAGTTGTTTTTTAAGAATTTATACCAAAAAAAATAATCACCTCCAACAAGTATTTTAAAAAACAAAAGAATATTTATAAATCAAATAAATCCTAATTAATAAGTCCCCCTTTTACCCTTCCATAAATATACAAAAAGAAATCCAGAAAGAAAGCAAGAACACACAGAAGAAAAACCCAGGAAGAGAAACAAATATAACCTACTTATCAATACCCCCAACTAATTCACAGAACATAACCGACTAAATACACATATATACACATATATACAAATATGAATCAGACACCCGCTCACCCAATCCACCCGTGATCCCCAGTCCCTTTTATATTACAGTCTTGTTGATAAAGTCTTAATCCACCCGGCCTGGGAAGTCTGTGACAAATCCAGCAATCCAGTCAGTTAAACTTCGCTGACTCGTACACTGTATTAAAAGGTAATTAGAAGTAATCTCACCGGTCTGGCGAACGATTCCTTGACACAAGCTGAATCCGTAGCACCCAGTTGTTTCGCCGTTAGCGTCCTTTAATGGCCGCCGCCCGCAGCACAAATGTAAAGTGAAGCCGTGAACTCCAAGATTATTACCGATTAGCCAGAGTTCTTTTTCGTTGAGTCCAATCGGTATTACAATGGAGCCTAACAAGCTTTTACCATTCACTCCTTTACCAAGTCACTTTCCCAGGTCCTTCCTTAAATCGACTTTAACGCACCTCTCCTCTTCCTTTAAACTCTCTCGACCTCCTTCCCTTTTTCTTCTCTTTCTCCTTTCTAATACGTGCCTCCTACCCAGAAGACAAGCAAAAGAGTGGGGTTAAGACTGTTGACAACACACGTCGTCTCTTTATGTTGGCTGCCTTTGGGGCTCTAGTCATGGCTGGCAATTGCACCCATCCTTCAGGACAGCAATTGTACCTATGGACAAAATGGATATTAAATTCCCAGAATGCCCGTAGAAACACGGAGGTGAACTACTGTTAGTGTAGTGGCCTGCCTCAGGAAGATCTACGCTTAACTTACTCGAGTTTCTATAGCTAATAAAAATACGGAACAAACACACAAGATAATTGGAAACAACTATGAGAGACCGAGGTGTTGGTGTGCCAGCGTCTGAACGCCATGCCCCAGTCACTGGCACCATCAATAAAGCTTTACAAGACTGAGAAACGAGAGGAGGCCATTCAGTCCACATGGCAAATCGCTTGGTTACCAACAGCTAAAATGTCCCCCCTCCAATATCTCAATCAGGTACGGAGGGCCAAATTGATGTTAGACGTGTCTTAGTGTAGAACACCACAGCTCAATTCTACACAACTTCTTTCTTTCTACTTATTATGTTTTTTTGACTGAAATTTTCACAGAAAAGAAAATGCAAATGTTTCATTTGGCTGTAAAAAGTTTGCCACTGCTTCTGGACTTGAGATTTTAATGTAACCATCTGGTATGCTGCGATGCACTTACACGGGCCATTTTAATTACATTTCTCCCACATGGCTCTTGTGAGATACTGAGACTTGTTTTAGGGGATTGTGTATGGGCCACAGGCAAATGATAATTTAAAGATTGTCGAGGAGAATTGTTTTTGACCATATTAGCAATTATTTTAGTGCGCCTCAGGCTGAGCACACTCAACTTCCAAAAGCGTCACACCTGCACATCCCCTTGCTTCTTTCTCTTTCAAATCTTACGTTCGTACGCAGATTCTATAATTTTGTCAATCTTGGCGTCTCGACTGAATTTTTTTGATAATGTTACTTAGGGTGAACTGCTCGCCATCTTTACTGTCATGGTTATTAAACCAGCGTAATTTATTTTTATATAGTGCTCTTCACATCATATTCAGGCAGAGTGCGGTATAAATTTTCTTGATGGAAAATGACAGAAGTAATAATGGAAGTGGCGATTAAGACAGAATAGTAATGTGCAAAATATGCTAAAAGCTCAAATATGCCAGAGACAAGATCCGGCAGACTCCAGGCTGATGAAAATGTGGACAAAGGAGGGAAAAAAAAAGTAAAAACCACTTTGCAGACCACCTCACCATCCTTCAGATGGGACATAAAATGGAGGTCCCGACTCGGTGCTCATAAAAGATCGTAAAGAGTAGGGAGAACCAAGAGGTGATGTGGTGGCTCCGAGGCGAAGGATCTGTGCTGCTACCTGGAAGGTTGCCGGTTCAAATCCTGTTACCACCAGAAGGGACCCTCAAGCAAGGTCTTAACCTGAAAATTTCTCCAGGGTTGCTGTGCAATGACCCCCAAAAGTCATGCAAAAAGACAAATTTCCCATCAGGGATTAATTAAGTGTCAAAATACAACCTTAGGAAAGGCCCTACAAAAATAAAACGTTCGGACTCCAGCTCTGCTTTGGGGTCCCAGGAGGAGCAGCTGTCCCCTCAGCACTGCATATTTAGTTCAGGCATTCACATTATTTGCACTCTTGGACACAAGCCGGTGGTAAAGTGTACAATAAAAAGAAATAAATTAAGGTGATGCAACTGTATTACATCAAGGGGTCTAGCAAATGGAGAAGTGGGACTGACTCGGTAAGAGGAAACCCTGAGAATGACAGCCTCAAATGTGTAATGAATGAGAGCTGGCAGACCTTTTGGCATCTTCTTCTAACCACGAAGGAGTATCTTTATAATTGGTTTGATTTTTAATCTGTAACATTTACAACGCATATCTGCTCCCCAAATGTATTCCGATAAAAACAGTCATAAACATGTGGGGTCAAGGTGGTCCCGATCATACCAAACATATGCTTTTCTTATTTTATTTTATTTATTTTTTTTATTAGGCTATAATTTAGCAAAGTCGAGATAATATTTTGGATGTTATGTGCCTGCCTCTGTACTGTTAGTGAGAAACGGGCTTTATTAAAGTCATAAAGATTGAATCTGGACAAATGTAAATTTGGGAATTAAATGTTCCCTATAACTTCACACCTACATGCAATTTCAGATTTTTCCTTTCTTTAATTTCAACATAAATCAAAAAGACATGCATGAAAAAGGGAGATGATGATTCAGTGCTGATGTAAGCCATAAGAAGAGAAAAACCATTACAACGGGTGAGAAACAATGACAGTCGAGATAAACAGGAACTCCTTACACTGCGTGGGCTTTGAAGAAGGTGGTCTACCAAAACAAAAAAGACCCTGAAATTTTGAAGGCCAACTTCAAACTAGCTTAAAGTCAAATTTTGTTGAGGTACTGCAGGTTCCTCCACTTCCCAAAGTAGTGCAATGTAAAAAAATCAATCAATCAGAAGCTCCTTACAGCAAACACCTTTTAATCACTGGCTGGCTGGTCCGAAAGAAAATAAATAAAAACTAATCAAAGTGGTAGTCGTTAGATCCTTAGTTGACACTTCTGTTAAGTTCATGTCCAGAATGAACACAGACCTCCAGCATTATGGGATCTTACATACTAGGGGGCTTCGCTCGCCAACCCCTGGTCTTGGGTAACCCAAAATAGATTTGAAAGAGATTGTCGGCGCCTGCGCCTTTCGTACTCTTTGTGGACCTGTGGGGCCTCTGTAGCCTCTTCCGTTTGACCCTGAGGTGCAGCGCAGAATCCTCTTTTTTGTGTGGCCGTGTCATTAGTCGTTAGCTATGGGCACGTTGTTGCTTCATTTCTCATTCACGTTAGTTGAGCTCTTTCGTTTTTGGGCCGTGACTCCTTCGTTCGCGGTGGATAAGACTTTGCTTGCGGTTTATGAGACGCGCGCTGTAGGCGCCTGCGCACTGTGTCTCATGGTCCCATCGCCGTGTACCTGCGTCCATATCCGGTTTATTCTCGGTTAGTAATATGGATTAGATGTGGCAGAAGAGGCGGGGCTTCCGAGTTGGAGGTGGAAGTGATGTCATTCATCCTGCAAAATGTTCTCATTTCTGAGAGAACTGGAGGAGAAGGCATTACTGACACCACCATCTCATGTATCAGAGTGCTGCTGGACTCTGAAGAGCACTGAAGACCCCTTTTTAAACCCTACACACACACACACACACACACAATCTGACAGCAAGTATCATGGCCTGAAATGAACAAAGGCCATTCCGTGGGTGGAGAAAAACAGGCCGACTGACTGGGAGATAGATTCCTTCTAGATTTCAGACTGTGGGCCCATCCTTATGTCAGAATTCTGTTTAGAACCGATTTACTGCCTCGGAGCTTCCTATTCCCTGGTTTATCAGTTTCAACTTTCCCAAAATTTAAGCCAGCATCCCACTAGCCTTAATCTTAAGAAAAATACACCAAGTAGTGGGCAGTTGCTGCCTGTGGCCATTACCTTCATTTTGTACGATTCTGTCATAGTGTTTTAACAATTCTTTGAATTGCTACAACAAAAATCATCCGGTTTGGTTTTCTAATAACTCGAGACCCTCACACATTCAACTCTAGCTGAGAGATTTAGCAGCTAGTGATCAGTCAACTTGTGCTCAAACAGTGAAGAAATATACCTGGAAAGGAGGGAAGACAGCAGCAAGAGTGTGCAAGCAAGTGAGTAGCCGGTCAAACATTGTAGCCAGCAGAGATGTCCATTTGTTGTTTTGTATTCAGTTTCGTGCAGTTGTCAGTGTACTCCATGTTAATTTCATGCCAAAAAAAATTGGACAACTTCAAGATTTTCTCCAACACTAAAAGAGATTTAAAAATAGTAATGAAGATGGGCGTGACCTTCCTGCAACAGAGACAGAGTCACCCTTAGAAATAACAAGGGTCAGCAATTTGGCATCACGTTCGACCAGAAGTTGTGTTGAGGAAGTGTGACCAGGACGTCTATTAGAAAAGTTACTGGACTACACCTTTCTGACAAAAAAAAAAAAATCAATGCAAGTTCCTCATTTAAGTATGAAGTGTAATTCCAAAGAATATCCTGGCCATGCTCTCCACTTTGAGAGAAGTTCTGTCTGGCCTTCTACCTTACGTCAACTCAACAAGAACAATCCATAAACGAGTCTTCACAACAACCGTAATTTTAATTTGTACGGAAAGAGAGACACAGATTAGCTCAGATTGCTGCGCCGCTTGTATTGACTACCGGGGATCTGTTTGCTGTGAGGTGCGACTATTAGAAATTTAAGGGAGAAAGAAAAAAAAAAAAAAAAAAAAATGCTGCTTACAAAATATACTACACAAGTTGAAATAACCAAGATAAATTTGAAATAGCAAATTATTCCAGAATGGTTCTTGGTTTAAGGATAGCCGATGTGCAAAAGAAAGGCTTAGGGCAGGATGGACTTTTATTATTATACCAGTAACTGTGCACTGCTGTAACGATCACATGCAGTGAATACACATGACTTGTAGTTTTCATCCTCTTTCTTTCTCTGTCCGTTTATCATTTGTTTGCTCAGAGGTTGATGCGCTTGCTGCTTCCTGAGCAGCTCTTTTCTCCACCATAGTGGCCTGCTTCTTCTCTTTTTCCGTTAGCGTCTTTTCACGTTAAAACTGATTAAGTCAGTTTGTGTTGCAATTACTTAGTATGTTTTCCTGAATTTTTCACTTAAGCTGGCACTTCAATCTGCCTCAAGAATGATTGAAGAGGTAGGGGAAGCAATGGCAAAGGTGGTAGGGAGTGAGAACGGCACCCCTACACATGCGCCGCTACCCTGCTGGCAAGAGTTGATTCTACAATAAAATAAAAATAGGAATAACCTTGGAGGTCAATCATCCCGAAAGCGGATAGTAGACGTCACAGTTTGTACCAAATTTCAGGTCAATAGGTCAAACGGTCTGCGAGCTACAGGCGATTTGCAATCCTGGAAAGACAAACTGACAGCCACAGTAGCTTATTATATGTAAAGATTCCTTGCTTAACATATTTACAATAGATTTGGCCCTAAACAAAAATCTGAAAAAAAAATACTTTGACATTAATTTTAGTAACATCCCTTATGGTGGACAGGTTGGGACCTCTAATCAAGTTATGGCCATCATTTGGCTATAGTTACCAGAGGTTTATTTATGCCACATTTGGCCACCAGTTTATGGCAGTGGCATTTGTTCTTCTGCCTCCCTTGCCCTGTCTGTGTAGGTTTTGTATTGCAGCTCATTCAGATTTTGATAAACACATGACATTGAGTTCTCTATAGTGAGGATTAAAAAAATAAGGTTGACTTTTGCTCTTTTACGTCAGGTAAAATGCCCAGTAGAAGTGGGAGGTCTTTTGGACCCCCTTGAACCCCTACAGATTTTTTTTTTTTTTTTTTTTTTTTTTTTTTTAAACCTTCAGCATCTTAACCTAAATTTTTTTTTCTGCCCTCCCTGTCCATTTGACCATAGGATCAGACTGATCTTCAAATTACGTTTCTACTACTTGTATATCAGTGTTATGTAAGCACTTATTGATTCTTTCTATATTCATTTTTTATGTATTACATATTTATACAACTAACTTTTCTAACTCCTTTTATGTTGTATAAAGCACTTTGAGTTACAATCCTTGCATGAAAGTGCTATAGAAATAAGAAGTGTTGTATTTGTGTGATTTTTTTTTTGATGCCCATTGTTCCCTTCTCAAGATTTAAAAAAAAAAAAAGGGGGTCTTCTTGGAGAATCAAAGCTGGGGGGCTGCCCATTAAACAGGGCCTGTTAAAGCCCACAGAGACATTCTTTGTATTTTTGAACTATACAAAAAATTAACTGTTGTGGATATTCTTTAAGTATTCAGAGTTAAAGAAACAAAAAAAAGTTTGTTTGAGAAAATACACTAAAAACAAATATAAATGGTTTATTTTATGGTCACATATTTTTTAATACATCACAGAAAGCCAGACCAAACTTCATTAACCAAAAGTTTAGCATTTATTTCATCAAAATTGAGGACCATAAACAAAAATCAAACCCTGAGAACAAAACAAAGATTCTGCTAAGCAAACCTAAATTTTTAGCATGCACACCAACAAGAAAAGCTTCTCCTTCACTCTCAAATACCAGGAAGTGCAGGGAGCTGCCCTTTATACCCTTGACTCCCTGATGACACGCGCAGCATGACCCCTGACATCACCCATAGCAACACCATAGCAACCACTGCAACAAGACTGCACAAAATGGGAGAAGGGTCCGGCTGCAGGTCGCAGACTTGGCCTTCCACGCCCCCGGCCTTGCACAGTCCGCCCCACAACTGCCTATAGTCCGTAGAAAGAAGAGCTGCTGTACAGTTTTTCCAATTCGAAAAAGAAAAGGAGCTGAAAACGTTTTCTGACACGGAACAATGGCACAACAGAACCAGGTATGGACTCACAGAATAAAAAGCTCAGTATATTTAAAGAAACTTTACATCCATTAAACAAAACTAATGAGATGTACGATTATATACAGTATAGTGAATCCAAGTGTTCTCTGTTTATCGTCATTACTGACATATCCTATTTTTAAGCATATCGTTTTAATTATTTTTTACCTCTTGTATTGTTTCTTTTTAATATTTGCCGTATTATTTCATCTATATTAACTTTTTCACTTATTTATGAGATGCTATGTAGAGAATCTGCAATGTTAGTGTACAATATGAAAGGTATTTATGTTTATCGTCATCATTAACGTATGTTAAATATCTTATCTTAACTTAGTTAAGTTAGCTATTTATAAAAGCATGTTAGCGCTTTCTGCCAAATTAGTATTACATATTATTTGTCTTGATTTCCACAGTCACATTTCACCATAAAGGCAGAGAATATAAAAACAACTTTGATAACATTGATTAAATATCCAAATGAATCCAAGTGCCCTCTTTGT
The DNA here is from genome assembly GCF_900747795.2 of Erpetoichthys calabaricus. Lineage (NCBI taxonomy): Eukaryota > Metazoa > Chordata > Cladistia > Polypteriformes > Polypteridae > Erpetoichthys > Erpetoichthys calabaricus. The sequence goes on along the minus strand of NC_041409.2, from coordinate 23,986 downwards.
AAAAAGCACAGAGACTACAGCATCCTGCTACGTCACCTTCAGAGTCATGAAGGCCACATTGTCAAGTATGCAGGTAGTATATATACAGGGTATGCTAAGAGTGTGTGCTTGCAAACAATACTGACGTTTAGATTTCTGAACTGGAACTTTTTTTAAATACAGGTTAAAAAGCTGAGCATTTTCCGTTGTTTGGCAGGTTTTACTATTTACAGATGTAACACAGGGTGTGTCCCAAGTGGCCAATTCCATTGTTGTTTTTGTTTAAAAGTCATTGTCAACAGTTTATTGTATGTCAGTATTTAATATTTTTCTTTGATTAAATTTTTTTTACCCCTTGTATTAGGGCCTCCCTAGTGTGTGCTTGGTGTGTTGGTGTGTGCTTGGTGTGTGTGCGCCCTGCGGTGGGCTGGGATTGGCTCCAGCAGACCCCCGTGACCCTGTAGTTAGGATATATAGCGGGTTGGATGAAGGATGGATGGATGTATTAGGGCCTTCCAAGCCAAATGAATAGCCATGGCTGTGGAATTTCCATGTTGATGGTATGACCATTTCATATTGTAACTTATCATTTTTTGTATGTCTGTATTTAATGTTGTGTCCAGGTTTCCAAAGGACCATTTTGTGGTGTCTCTGTATTTCATCCTCGAGGCCCCCTTCAATTTTAATGAGTTGTGTCTCATTTAGTCCTCTCTTCTTTCATTGTAGTATTTGTAGAGGGAGGATTATATCTGGTTGCTGGTTCCGATTTTTGTCACCTTCTACAATTTGTGTTGGATATTTGTGTTATGTTTAACTTATATTATATTTGGTTTTTTTTTTTTTTTTAATTTCAACATACTGTCCATAGTGGTTTTGAAGTTCCAGAAATGCCCACCTTTCAAAATCCAGATCATTTAAAATGTATGTTTATAATGGTTTGCATAAATATTTTTGTAACATTAAACTCCTTTTAACAACGTGACTCTGCTCAGTCCTCTTTAGAATGACATGCTAGCTTTGTGGAAGAGCTGGTGTAGAATGTTACTTGAGAACTCCAGCACCAAGGGGTAAATGAAATTTAAATTTCCTTTAATAACTCTAATTTAGTTCTGCAGCAATATGGCAAATATACTTAGCCATATTGTAAATCAAAGACAAATAGTCACAATGCTTACCATTATAAACTTAGTGCTTCTTTTTGAAATCACTGAAGTAACTGCTCACATCAGACTGAGCGAGCAAACGCCCTTCTAAATGAAGGCCAAGAACCAAACAAAAAATTAGAAGGTACAGAAACAATGGACAGCCAGGACAGGGTCGTTTTTTTGTGCTTATTCTTTTGGTTCTTTTTTAACATTTCCTTAGGTAAATATTATTTTCTATGTATTGAGCCATTAATGAGAAGACACAGTAAAGACTTGGCACTACATCTGAAATGAACAAATGTCTTGCTATTCTGTTCCATAGCACTGCATTCTGCAGATTTCAGATTTTTTTCTCTTTCAGAAGAAACGTCAGCCTCTCTTCTCCAACATCCAGCACAGGACACTGATGAGCAGGTACAGACACATCATTTTATAAACTTCCATAAGAAAGATAAATTACATTTTGTTGATACTGGCTTACAATGCCTGTGGTGTAGTGAATAAACTGTATAAAAAGACTTAATGCTTGTCTCAGATGCTGACTGTTAATCGTTAAGCAGTAGGAGTCAAAGCCCAAAAGACTAAAAGCCTGTTTTATATCTTCTGACAAACTGTAGTACTAGTACAACTCTTAAAGGCCTTAAAACATTTGAAATGCATTGTGTGCTGTGTTACTAATAGTGTATTGTAAGAAACATTGAAGACTTGTAGAATCTGTGATCAAAAGCAGCAATGTTAATAATGTATAATAAATTAAATTTGCTGTACATTTTTTTTACTTTCCTTACATTCCTTGTAAATGTGGAGGAAAAGGCTATGAGCTTTATGATGACCATTTAAAGAATTTTCTTTCTTTCTTTTTTAATATAATGTATTACAGCAGCATGGAATCCTTCAGCATTTCACCGAGGCACAGAAGTGGTGTGCTGAGAACATTTCTGTGTTCAGAGGGCGAATCTCACTCCCTGCATTACTGTCAATGGACAAAGACGACACTGAGGAGGCCCTTCAGAAATTTGATTTGCTATCTGAATTTCCAGAAGAAGAGGAGAGAGAATATGTCTTTAGACATATTTTTTTCACATATGGAAGACATGCATCTGTTTGTAGATTAACGTGAGAGGAAAAAGGAAAATGACGGAGTTTTGTGAGAAAATGTAACAAACATACATGTCCCTCATTGTTCAGTTACAACCTACAATTCTTGTTCTATATTTTATATATTCTTTAACTTTTTTGTAATAAATGTTTCAAACCAACTTCATCTTTACAGTCCATTGTCTTAGTGTTATGTATTAAAATAATGTTTTATAAAGCAGGGCAAGGCAATATTTATTTATAAACCACATTTACAACAGCAGCCAGAACTGAACCAAAGTGCTGTACAAGAAAGGGTAAAAGGAGCAGTTCAAATATACCGTATGTACACATCACAAAACTGCAAGAATAACCAGCCATTACATAAAAGATAAACTTAAAATACCCATATATACAGTACATATTTATAATCCTGAATGTACGTGAGCCAACATATACAAACAATGTCAACCTCTTGCAGGGTCAAATGGCAGCAAGAAGAAATAAGACTTTAATGATGACTTAAAAATGGCCTGTGATGGAGCAGACCTAATATAATAAGGAGAGCCATTCCAGAGAAAAGGAGCAGCCACCACAAACACCCGATTCTTCCTTTGCTTCAGCCTCGACCTCGGCACAACTAAGAGCATCGGGCTAGTAGACCACAGGGATCTTGTTGGCACATACAAGTGAAGAGGTTCCAAGAGGCAAGATGGGAGAATCCACTCAAACATTTGAAAACAAGAAATAGAATTTTAAAATCAATTCTGAAATGGACCCGAAGCCAGTGAAGTGAGATCAGTATTGGTGAAATATGGCCACACTTACGAGAGCCTTCAATAAGCGAACAGCAACGTTGTGGCAAAGTTGTAGGCGTCATAACAGGGCTTGACCAATACCTACATACAAAGAACTGCAATAGTCCAAATGAGATGCTGTAAAAGCTTGGATGGCCTTTTCAAGATCACAGAAAGAAAGAAAAGCCTTTACCTTAAAGTCTCAGCTGGAAAAAGCTTCATTTAACTTCACAATTTATCTGTTTGTCGAGTTTGAATGAGCTGTCACAGATCACACTTGGGCTAACTGAAGCTTTATGATACGTATATGGAAAGGGGTCCAAGAGCAATATCAGAGAAACTCAAACTTTCTTAACTCTTGGACACCATGATCACAGTTTTATTATCATTTAGTTTAAGAAGATGCATTGCCATTCAGGTTTTAATATCATTCAAGCACACATGGAGGGTCTGTATTTTCTTGCTTTGATTTTAGTGGCAAATATATTTAAGTGTCATCAGTATAGAGAAGCCATACTTGTTAACAGTGGAGCCTAAAGGTAACATGCCTATCAAAAAGATAGCTGGTCCAAGGATGGAATCCCACAAGTAAGAGGAGCTACAGAGGATGAGAACTCACCCAAATGAATAGAAATATTCCTATTCCTTAGATAAGATTTAAACCATTTCAGGGCATTACCTTGGATGACTACATACTGTTCAAGGCAGGATAGAAGAATCATAAGATCTACAGCATCAAAAGCTGAAGTAAGATCTAGCAGTACAAGAATGGCAGAATCTCCAGGATTAGTAATTGGGAAGAGGTCGCTGTTAACCTTTAACAAGGATGTTTCAGTGCTGCAAGAACATCTGTATCTGGATTGGAATTTTTCCAGAATACTATTTTCATCTAGAAATGTTTGAGTTAGGACAAGTTTTTCAAAGACTTTAGATAAAAAAGGCAGTTTAGAAATTGGCCTGAAATTTGACACATTAGAGGGTCCTTATTTTGTTTTTTATAATACGTTTCTGCACCACAGCGTGTTTCAAGGCAGAAGGAACACAACCAGAAATCAAGCTAGCATTTATTAAGGTAACAATACTTGGTCTGACAGAATCAAAAAACCCATTAACTAATCAAAAGGGGACACTGACCAGGGGACACTTTGTAGGATTCAGGCGTTACACCAAATCAGACAACAGAGACGATGACACACGCAGGCACAAAGTGGTCAAAGACAGCTGAACACACTATGGGAAGAATCCTGAGCAGGCAGTGACACCGATGACCTAATAACGGTAATCTTATTTACAAAAAAGTACATCTCCGTTTGGAGAGCAAGTTGGGGTATGCAACAAATGACAAATTCCTAATTCAAGAAATGGTATATGGCGATTAAATGATTTAATATCACTAAAAAATTGATTTGTAATTATTGTATCGACCCAAACAAAACATTTTTAAAGTTAAGTTTAAAATCTGTTAGTTCAGTTCCAAAATAAATAAAAACAACGGTTTATGGATGTGCAACTTTCAATAATGCAAATGTCTGCATTTCTTTAGAAAAACAAACGATATAATATCTATTAAGCAATTTGAGTGATTCGCTTCACTTTTTTTGATAAGTACATATTTATAAGTTTGGGTCCCAGGGAGAACAATTATGAATTAAAATTAAAAATCAGGTAAAAGTTTGAAAGTTTAATAACTCCACTTGAAATTTATCAAAATTATAGCAGCAGCGTAGAACAAAATTAAGAAAACACAATTCAAGAAAGACAATGGAAATGAAAGTATGAACTGTATTAGTAAGCTGGATCATTTAAAAAATTGTTCAATAAACAATTTTAAAAGTTTCTTTTGAACTCGAAAGTTTAGACCTTCATTTTCATGCCTGTTGATTGCTTTGTTGTGTTATTGATCATCATTTATTTTGTAACATAATAAATTAATGTCATTAACGGAATTTTCCTTTATCGAACGAGGTTCCAGAAATAATGTCAGACATGCCGTTTAGTACAAAAGTACCATAAAAATAATTTCAAATATTTTGAATGATAGAATTCACTATAATAGCAGTTAGAGCATCCACATTCATATTTAGTATGGGGTTTCCTTAATCTAAAAATATGTTATGCCCTCTTTCTTTTAACTATCGAATCCTGACTCAAATTATAAAACTGGTTTTTGTTTCTAAAAGTAAACACGACAGTAATACCATAAAGAGAAACTCGGATTCTTGCCTCGTGATTGCAGGAAGTCATATTAATATCGTCTTTTACGGTTACATGGTAAATCAACGTTACTAGTTTTTCAACAAAAGCGATGTGACAGGGGACGAACGCGAATGATGGGGGCGTGGTGTGGAAGGCAGGAGGCGCGGAAGGCCGGGGGCGTGGAAGGCCCAGTCTGCGACCTGCAGAAAGATACTCTTGCAAAATGGTGGCTTCCTTGAAAAACAAAATGGCGTCATGGGAGGACTTAAAATATTTTTAAAACACTTAAAATGAGAAAATATTAGAAATCAAATAACAGAAATGAATTTTATGGATAATAAAAAACCTAAATAGAAAAAAGGAATATCAAACAGAAGTGAAAATAAAGCAAAAAAAAAATTAAATTAGAAAGCAGATCATGGCAGCAGGTTTTCCTGCTCAAATGTTCTTGATTAATACAAAAGCAAATATTTCCTCTGTTTACTTATTTTCTATGCAATTATTTAGAGTAGAAACCTGATTATCTGAGGAAGTACATACTGATGCTGCCTCGGATAACTTACAACTCGGCCATCTGCTGCCATTTCAGATTGAAAATTACAAATATAAAAGACTTTGCCAATTTACATGGTTCAGAATCATTTTCAAGGCTCTTTTCACATCTTAGTCATGTTGGATCGTTCCTTTTGCGCCTCGATACCGGTGTAGCAAAACCCACCCTGCCAAACAGCAACCTCCCAGGTGCGACACACAATTGTGTAGGTTTTGTATTGCAGCTCATTCAGATTTTGATAAACACAAGACATTGAGTTCTCTATAGTGAGGATTAAAAAAATAAGGTTGACTTTTGCTCTTTTACGTCAGGTAAAATGCCCAGTAGAAGTGGGAGGTCTTTTGGACCCCCTTGAACCCCTACAGATTTTTTTTTTTTTTTTTTTAACCTTCAGCATCTTAACCTAAATTTTTTTTTCTGCACTCCCTGTCCATTTCACGATAGGATCAGACTGAACTTCAAATTACGTTTCTACTACTTGTATATCAGTGTTATGTAAGCACTTATTGATTCTTTCTATATTCATTTTTTATGTATTACATATTTATACAACTAACTTTTCTAACTCCTTTTATGTTGTATAAAGCACTTTGAGTTACAATCCTTGCATGAAAGTGCTATAGAAATAAGAAGTGTTGTATTTGTGTGATTTTTTTTTTTTGATGCCCATTGCTCCCTTCTCAAGATTTTAAAAAAAATAAAAAAAGAGGGGTCTTCTTAGAGAATCAAAGCTGGGGGGCTGCCCATTAAACAGGGCCTGTTAAAGCCCACAGAGACATTCTTTGTATTTTTAAACTATACAAAAAATTAACTGTTGTGGATATTCTTTAAGTATTCAGAGTTAAAGAAACAAAAAAAAAAAAGTTCGTTTGAGAAAATACACTAAAAACAAATATAAATGGTTTATTTTATGGTCACATATTTTTTAATACATCACAGAAAGCCAGACCAAACTTCATTAACCAAAAGTTTAGCATTTATTTCATCAAAATTGAGGACCATAAACAAAAATCAAACCCTGAGAACAAAACAAAGATTCTGCTAAGCAAACCTAAATTTTTAGCATGCACACCAACAAGAAAAGCTTCTCCTTCACACTCAAATACCAGGAAGTGCAGGGAGCTGCCCTTTATACCCTTGACTCCCTGATGACACGCGCAGCATGACCCCTGACATCACCCATAGCAACACCATAGCAACCACTGCAACAAGACTGCACAAAATGGTGGCTTCCTTGAGAAACAAAATGGCGTCATGGGAAGACTTAAAATATTTTTAAAACCCCTAAAATGAGAAAATATTAGAAATCAAATAACAGAAATGAATTTTATGGATAATAAAAAACCTAAATAGAAAAAAGGAATATCAAACAGAAGTGAAAATAAAGCAAAAAAAAAATTAAATTAGAAAGCAGATCATGGCAGCAGGTTTTCCTGCTCAAATGTTCTTGATTAATACAAAAGCAAATATTTCCTCTGTTTACTTATTTTCTATGCAATTATTTAGAGTAGAAACCTGATTATCTGAGGAAGTACATTCTGATGCTGCCTCGGATAACTTACAACTCGGCCATCTGCTGCCATTTCTGATTGAAAATTACAAATGTAAAAGACTTTGCCAATTTACATGGTTCAGAATCATTTTCAAGGCTCTTTTCACATCTTAGTCATGTTGGATCGTTCCTTTTGCGCCTCGATACCGGTGTAGCAAAACCCACCCTGCCAAACAGCAACCTCCCAGGTGCGACACACAATTGTGCACCTCCCTGGTTGGCAGTGCCATCGCGCCACACTACACAGCACTTCCCTCTTGATTGCTGTGAACTCTCAGTCATGCCAAAGTAGTAAATTGTTCCCCGTGAATCGTGTCTCAGCGATATGCACACGGTACAATATTCACGGCAAAGCTTTTATGAATTACTGAATAGGAAAAGTAGAGCAGAGTATTACACTTGTGATAATGCAGAGCCTCGGCAAATCAGGGCACGGATAGTTGGGGTTCTACGGTGCTTTGAAATACTCATACTTTCATATACTACATTACACTTTTTACTTATATGTGTTATCCCATGAGTAAACGATTATTAGGTAACTTTAGGGAGAAAGCGACAGGGAAAAATAAAAATGTAAGGCTGGAAAGAGGCCCAAAATCACCAACTGCATAGCCGGCCTTAGTGAGATGCCACTCAGCACAGTTTTTCCACCGCAGGTAAAGCCAGCATTTTTATTCTTCGATTCAATTTGTCTGGCAGTTTTTAACACCTGTCTGATTAGTTTATTTATTTATTTAGATGGTGAAAAAGTTTGCAGGTACAGTATTTAACTTTCTGGCTTATAACAGTTTTAAAAAAAATCTAAAATAATATATTTATCTACAAATTACAAAGTGAGACATAGAAAAAATGGCTAGGAAGACACAAACTGAACGGGCGGACACAAAGACTGGCCTGTGTCACCCTTGTGTCATTTGGCACTCATTGTTCATTACTTCTTGCAAAATTGGACTTTAAGTGACACGTAGCGATGGGATGTTTAAAACAGAGACTTTGAATCTTGCAGTGCTACAATGAAGCACACATTGTCAAAGCTTTACAGCAACGTGTCTGATGTCGTCCAAAGCTTCAAACGTCACGGGAAGCCCCCTGACTGCTGTCCCATGTGCTGTGAAAGCTGATGTGCAACTCCCACTCGTATCTTATATGCAGAAGACATTGAGTTAAATTTGGAGTCCGGAAATGTGAACCCTTTTATCCACCTTAATGAAATCTCGACTGTCTGTGTGTCTGTGTGCAGTATCTGTGTGTCTGTCAGGTGGCTATGTCTCTGTCATTCCGCATTACAAACATTTGTAGTTCTAAAAGGCATTGCATTTGTCATTCCAACAGATGGCAGATCGCAAGCATTAACACAGCCTTTACGAATAGCATACTAAATGACATTTTTGGCTTTATTGTCATACCATCCATACACCGTATTGCACCATACAGTGGCACAAAATAACATTCCCCAGGTCTGCAGTCCAAAATATACGTAAACACAGGATAAGTGTGAGGCAGAATAAAGAACTATACTTTACTATAACAGTTAAATAACAGATAAGTTAATAGATAGTAATAATTTCAAATAGATAGTAATACCTAAATAATGAATAAATAATACCAGTAAAACTAATATTTAAAAGCAACACTAGTGACGAGTGTAACAAATGTACTACAAATAAATCTGCCACTAGGGGCAGGTCTGAAGCTGATCTGATCATATAACAGAGACATACGCATTGCATTTATCATTCCAACAGATGGTGCATCGTAAACATTTGTAGTAGCCCATTTTATTACTACAAATGCTTGTGATGCACCGCCTGTTGGAAGGACAAATACAATGCATTTTATTACTATATGTAAAATGCACTCCAATACATGGCACACTGAAAAGTTTTTTCTTGTTTTCTTAGGAAGTCAAGGCTGAGGGGCTGTCAAAAAATAGGGCCTGATTTTGGGTTATACAAAAAAATACAATGTTATCATTGTTGTTGTTGAAAACGTTAACTCTGAGCTCTGTTATTCTTCTGTGCTGGGACATACAGCATATAACATGTCATTAATACTCTAGCCAAACTGATGCACGTTCAGTTAACTTTCTCATGTGTGCCCAGTTCCACAAGCACATTCCCTAAACTCCATTATGATTCCTTTTACCCCTAAGGGAAATGATTCCCCAAACACTGAAAGAAAATGTGTCGAGAGAATGGCTGCTATGAATTCTGTAAAGCACCACATGTTGCTATTTTCAAAGCTTCAGATTTTGCTCCAGCTTAATTAGGAAGAAGCTTCAGAATCTTCACAGGGCTTTATAGTGATAAACGTACCATATAAATTAAAATGGGATGAAAATGCAACAGAAAGAACAGGCCACTACAAACAGGGAAAATGAAAAATGAGCCATTTGGATTTTACCATCCGATTAGGTCATCACAGTCTGAATCTCTTCAAAGGTGTCTACCGCCATTGGGAGATTAGAGAGAATTAGGGTCATGGGTGTCCGAGGGTCAGTCCGGCGTCTTTAATTTAAAGTGAGACTCCTTACTTCTTCAGGAATCAAACATAAAATTCATCTCAAAGACGTGGGCAGAAGCGGATGCGCAGTGAAGCAGAATCAGAAGTCACTTTCTTGGCCAGGTTGACCAGAATACAAAAAGTTAAATATAAAAAAATAAAAACGTAAAATGATAAAATATGGTGCAAGATACAAGGGCAACATAAACCATAAAGAGCTTAAAACAGAATGTAAAAAGTCTGGATACGGAGTAGAAGCTCAGACCGGATTAGTCAAAATAACTACATGTAGAAAACAGAATGTTTAAGTGACGTGTTGTTTTAGCTTTCAATGCATGATGACGTGCAATAGGTGAGTCTGATCAGCAGATTTCAGTCTGACATGTTTGCTCTTTCACCATTTGTATCACTTTTTTTGCAATTAGCACGCTGCACTTTGAACTTTTCTTCTTAATTCTTTTTATTCAGCACCATGATGTTTCTTTGTGCTCAATAGGAGCTAGTCAACGTAGGCAGATGCTCACTTCCATCTTAGCAGGGCCAGGTACGAGAAGCAAGCCTTCACAGACTCCACATTAAGGCTGGAACTGTAGTTTCCTTTTCTGGTTTAACACTAAGGCCTGCTGGAGATTATATACCATGTGCTGTTACAATTTAGCGGGGCTACATAGTTAGTGTTGTCAATTGTCAGTACTGAGTGCGTCTCGTTTTCATTGTCCCGTTTGCTGTTTATGTGTGTGTATCAGTAAATGGATGATGGAAGAAGACCACAGCCTCTGACCTGGAAAACACCTGTTCATTATTAATCAATTACAGCCGTCACAGGACTATTTAAGTAATCACAGAGAAGAGAGGAAAGGAAGAAGAGAGGAAAAAGGAGACCATTTGTTTCCAACCACGTATCAACTTACTTGCTGGTTTTTCACATCGCGCCTTTGCACCAGTTTGTTTTTCATTTTGCCGGACTGTCTTCCATCCTTCATCTGCTGAGACCCTGGGGTCGATTCATCATCCACCATACACCGAGGAATCCCAGTGAGGTTGCTCCATTTGCCGGGAAAATCAAACAACACATTTTTCTCCAGTTCAGTCATCCGTATTCAGGACAGTTTTTATAACCGCACTCAAGTTCACAATCATTCCGTATATCATTCATTTTTTGTTATTTGTGTTGTTTGTTATATGTTACAGGGGCAAGGGAGGGTTTTGTTGTATTTATATATGGTGGTGTTTCGTTGTTGATGTGGTGGAGGGATATTTATATTTTATGTTTCTTTCTATTTTTGCATTTGTCTTGTTGTTTCATTTAATACATTTAATCAGTATAACTTTACATATCTGCTTTTGTGAGTTTATATTTACACCGTCGATTGTGGGGAAAAGTGTACTTTGTTGGAGGTATGGCTTGATAGTTAGATTCATTCTCAGTAAATAATCCAGGCCACAGGTCTTGGAGGTGTAGCTGCTGGCTGGGTAAGGGCTCGGCCGTTACAACGTTATCGAGTCCCCCTGTGCTTGAAGAGTCCAACGCATTTTATAACTCGTTTTGTGTTTCTGCGTCATGACGCTCACAACATGCCCTTGCTACTGCTAGGAATTAAGAGTTTCCACAAAAGGAGAATGGTGTGAGGCCTCAAAAAAATAGCTAAGGAGCAGGACAAAAGTCATATCCAGCATGCTCAGGGGGAAGTTCACATGACTTCAGCCAGGCACCTACTGGTTTCAACTGGAGGGGGTCCAAAAATGGGGAGTTGGCAAAGGTGCTCTAAATATTGCAAAAAAAGTAGAAAATAAAGCACAAAAGCTCAATAGAGCGAAAAGAAGCACAAAGGAGTCGCCTTAAAGTCAATCCACGGTAAACAAGTCCCAACACGGAGTCTGAATGCAAAATCTGAGAAAACAAGGCAAACTAAGAACTCCAAACAGCAAAGGCGATGCTTACAAAACTCCAACCAACAATAAATGATCCACACTGCCAGCCCGTTTTAAAATAGGTGGAGGGAGGGAGGACCCAGGAGTGGTGATGTCAGAGTGACCCCGCCCTCTTGGGGCACCGCCCACAGAAAACATGGAACAGAACTACATTTGAAGGAACAGCACACACTTATCACATCACATATCAAATCATGTAGACTTGAAAATAGTAACGTATACTGTAATTAACAAAAACAACGTTTAAAAATAAAACACACTTAACTTTCACCAGCTATATAACAACGACAGTACAGTCTGTTATAGCAGAGCTAATTGAGATAGCAGCGTTGCGGTTCACAGGTCATTGCCATGGTTACTATGCTTCATTTTGCTGATAAAATTTAGAACCTTAAATTACAATCAACAATTTAAAAATAGCTTCACATTCTTTAAAAAGAACACAAGTTCATCAGGATGTCAGCTGGGTGAGTGTGATTCATCCTGCTTTGTGTTTTAGATCATTTGTTTGGTTTTCTCATTTTAAAATTACCTTGAAGCACTTCACTGATTTCTTCCAGTAGATTTTACATGTGGATTTTGACATCTCTGGACATTGGGCCTTATGTCTTCTGTTTGCCTGCCGTAGCTCTTTTGTAATTTTTATCCGTTAGTAGTTTGTTAGTGCAGGCAGACACTCGTTCTACCTGTGCAGAGTCATGGGGTCCAAACAAACTCTGTTTGTTACTTTAGTTAGTAGGCTTTTTAATGTCACCTTCTGTTTTTTTGACAGTCACTCCTCTGTAGCTCACAATTTGGCAGCATTAATTGGGAATTTTCATATTTTTGTGCTTATAAGAATTCCTGCTGAATGCTTTCAAATCACTGTATTTTAGTTTTGTATTTTTTTTTTTTGTCTGATTCAGTTGTACAATAAAACCTCCACTTATGATATGCTAGTTATATGGGATCTTGAGCTTTTTGGAGTTCTCCTCATTTTTGGCCCTCTAGACCAGAAAACTCCTCATATTTGGACCAAATTTTCTGCAGGAATTCCACCCTTATGATGATGATGATGATGATGAGATTAATAGGCGTCTTCAGCAAACACAATCAGAAGGTCTTAAGGTTGTGCAGCCCACATCAGATGACCCCAAAAGGGTTTACCCCTCATAGTATATGGGGGGCCACAAAACTTTAAAAAATAGGGGAACTAGAATACAGACGTGTGAAGTGTCAAGATAGATAGATAGAACTTTGTTATATACCATTATGAGGTTGCTGATTAGGAATATGCTGATATTATCCCTTGAACATGGGAAAGGCGCTATATAAATAAAATGTGTTATTATTATTATTTTACCAGTGGTCCTAGCCCTCTAAGAGCCACTCTCAGAAGGTTAAAAAAATAACAAATTAAAACCTAATCATGCAGGGTGTCATTTTAGACTATTTCAAGGTCAGTGATTACACATTTGAGGTTATTTTTGATTTACTAGCCCTCTATGGACTTCTATCAGAGTGTGACAAATGACGAGTTTCTATTTCAATCAAGAATGTTCCAACTTTAAACACTGAAATTGAAGCACACATTTTAATATTACAAATATCTGACCTGCTGTTCTTGTGTGTTATGTACTGATACTTCATAAAACAAATCCTTACATTTCTTATGAACACCCCAATTTAGGGCGGCTTATGTTAATTCAGACTTTTTGGCTTTATATGCCTGCCGGCTCGGACTTGGGCCTATAATTAGAGTCACTTTAGCTCGTGTTAAACTTCTATGTCGATGCACAACACTGCTCTCCAATGCTTTAGACAAAGGGGCGACATGCAGAACTGTAACAACATCCAAGACATAACAATTATGTCTGGAGACTCACAAAATGACAACAACTTGAAAACAAACATACAACCGAATCATCAAAAACAAGCGATGATTAATGCTAGTCAGAAATATGTCTAATCCAAAATAAGATCAAAACCAATTTGAAAATCCCTAAAGACTTTTGAAAGTGTCTAAGTTCAGTTCCTTTATTTGAAGCTCAGAGATCAGGTAATACACCCTGCCATCTTTTATAAGTGCAGTGCACTGTCATCACAGGTTACGGACCCCACAAGTACAAATGGGATTGTCACTAATTGCAAAATAGTGGTGACACTTTAAAAACAACAAACAAACTAGAAGTGCTCTTAGAGAAAGAAAAACAATTTAAAAACAAATAAATTGACGTGATGATTTTACCAGAACAACGTGGAAAAAAAGTTAAATACAAAAATACTAATTCATTTTTCACCATAATTGTCAATTGAAAATTGCCCTAACAAACTCCTAGCATGTTATTGGTCCATGCATTTTCAAATTTCTTTCAGTTTTCTTTTTTGGACTAGTTTGGTTTTTATATTTGTGTATGTATATATATATATATATATATATATATATATATGGTTGAAATAGTTTACTGTGCCTTCAGTTGTGAGAAGCAGATCATAGAATGGTTGAAAATAGTTTACTGTCAAATAATGCAAAGAGTACGCGACACATGTTTCGCCCTAATTCTGGGCTCATCAGGCGTACACACTCACTGCACTCCCTTACGGGAATCAAACCTTGGACGTCAACCATTCTATGATCTGCTTCTCGCAACTGAAAGAGGGCACGTGGCGGATGTTAGCCGACTTGCTGACCAACCACAAGCGTTACCTGGTAGGTAACCACCCATACAATCAGATTGTGATTCAGACTACGAATGCCGTGAATGTAATTACCCCGATCTACATGCTGTCAAATGAACAAACCACACACCGTGGCGCAACGTTAGGGGCTTCGCCTCTAGCACTGACGTCCGAGGTTCGGTTCCCGAAAGGGAGTGCAGTAGAGTGTGTACGCCTGATGAGCCCAGAGTTAGGGCAAAACACGTGTCGCGTACTCTTTGCATTATTTGACAGTAAACTATTTCAACCATTCTATGATCTGCTTCTTGCAACTGAAAGAGGGCACGTGGCGGATGTTAGCCGATATATATATATATATATATATATATATATATAATTAATATCTTTGTTTTTTTTTTTTGATGTTTTGGAGCATTTACCTTTTTTTTGATTTGTTTTTTGTTTTTCATATGCCAATGATGACTTTGTGACACCATTTCAATGGGTTTATCACCTCCATTTCGTGTTGTCCTTGGCATGGCAGTTGGCATGTTCTTTACAGCCACTATACCAGGCCTGTTGCTAATCTTATGATGCAAAGGTCGCCTGACATTTAAATTTTTCATTTTCCACCTATTTAAGATGACGATTTCAAAGCAGCTCCTTATCCAAGCATCAGAAAAATTCCAGTAGAACCAAAGAGCTTTGGTGTTTGTTAGGAGCAGCAAGGATTCACGTTAGAAAGGAAGTCCTTTGGCATTGTTTCTCTACAGTGACTTTGGTTTCTTATGGTTTTGGTTTGCCTTTTTTCTTTTTTTTTGGTTTGTGAAATCCTGCCTGTTTCTGTGATTTTTTTTTGTCCGTTCCCTTAACTGTCAAATCTTTAAAAATCTCCATTGGCCGCCATCCACCTTTCATCACAGACAGATTTGAACCGTTACGAAGTCTGTACGTGTTCCATGACGCTTTCATTTTGATAAGAACACAAAGGCACAGATGCCAGCAGGTTAACATGTCGAGTGCTAAATACGATTTAACTCATAGCGGGCGATCTATAGATGGACGGCACCCACGAGTTGTCTCGTAAACTGCCTTTGGGGCTGCAGTGCCATATATGTGTCAGTAACAGATGTAAACAGAGGACAGTGGGGTCCAAAATACAAAAGAAAAATCAACATGGCATCACAGAAGACAGTGTTTCAGTTTCAATGATTTTGTTCTTATTAATGACAATATAATTATGAAAACAAGTGAAGTCAGAAATACCAGAATGTCTAAGCCAAAACAAAATAAATCAAATTCCAAAATCGCTACGTCCTTTTAAAAGTGAGTAAGTTTGTTCCTTTATTTCAAGCTCAGTGATCAAGTTACGCACACTACCATGGCGCGGGCATGCTCTTGTCATAACTGCTCCAATGTTTTAACCGCCGTGGCCTCAGGCTGGGAATTCTATGCTGCCATCTAGTGGGTAAAATAGCATCATGAATATTTTTATGCATTTTGCCAATCTAAGGTAATTCCTTAATATTTACGAGTGGGGCAGAGCCTTCAACCAGAAGCTGTAAAATCAGTTTTAGAACAAACTGAAACTGAACCAATTGGTTGAGACACTAGTTATCGAAAGTGATGATGACAGCAAACATGGATAGTAAAACTGATGCATATGGCACTGTAAGGGCAAAGCGCCATGATATGCTTAGTGAAGGTTCACAGCGGTGCAAATAATTGGGGGACGAAAAAGGCAAAATGACTGAGATCAACCGTAAAAACAAGAAGTACATTAGCCCCCCTAAGAACTGAGCACAATATAACAACTGTCAGTGTTTGTGTCTGGGAAGTGTGGGAGTCACTAAGCCTTGTAAGGTGTAAGCCTACATTGACATAAAGGGCACATCGATCGTGCGGCTCAGGCAGTGACATTCTACCCTCCTGCAACAGAACAAAATATCATAAGAAAAGTACGCAAAGAAACACGTGCCTACCATCCCGATTGAGTCGCTGTGCTATGTGTTGGTGACTGTCACAAAACGTGTCACATGGAGACTCAGAAATGACAACAACGTAAAAACAAAATGTAACAGAATGAACAAAACAAGTGAAGATTAATGTTAGGAATACATGAGGCGTCCCGAATCTGCATCGGTACAGCAGTGAGCACCCGACTGACCTTTCCTACTGTTTTTATATTGATGTGTTTCTGTTACAGGGGATGACATTTTTTGATGTCTAATTATTACGTTAAACCCTTTAATATAGTAACTGTCGTACGTGTATGCTGCCGTGCCGTCTCCCATCAGCCTCACATATGATTTGCTCACGCTGATACGCAGATTTACTTCCCGTTGCAATCAGGTGAAATGGAGTCTGTGACAAAGCTTTTTAACTGATTAGATGGTATAAAATACTGGATGGCACTTAACATCCTGCAGTTAAAGGAGTCAGAAACTGAAGGCATTGTATTTGGTCAACCTACTGTTACCCAAAAAACATTTCTAGCACATTGGGTCCACTTGTCCCGTACTTGAAACCATGTGCTAAAAATCTCGGGGTGGTCTTGGATTCAAATTTGAAATTTGACAAACAGACCAATGCTCTGGTAAAGAGTCGTTTCTTTCTACCTCAGGACGATCAATAAAGGTCACTCAATGACCTACAAAAGCTCATTCCTGCTTTTGCTAGGCCTCATTTGGATTATTGTAATGCCCGCTATGTCGAGGTATCCCGTATGACGATGTCTCGCCTGCAAACGGTGCAGAATGCAGCTGCTAGAATTTTGACCAGCAGATCACATCTCTCCGGTGTTGGTCTCTCTTCGTTGGCTCCCCTGTTAGTTACCGGGTGAATTTTAGGATTTCAGTGTGTGTACGTACGTCTGTGTGTGTACGTACGTACGTACGTACGTGTGTATATGTGTGCATACGTACGTGTGTGTGTACGTGTGTATCTGTACGTACGTGTGTGTGTACATGTGTGTGTGTACGTACGTGTGTGTGTACGTACGTGTATGTGTGTACATACGTACGTTCGTGTGTGTGTGTGTACGTACGTGTGTGTGTGTGTTTACGTACGTACGTGTGTACGTACGTGTGTGTGTATGTGTGTGTGTACGTGTGTATATGTGTGTGTGTATGTGTGTACGTACGTACGTGTGTGTACGTACGTACGTGTGTGTATGTATACGTAAGTGTGTGTGTGTGTACGTGTGTGTACGTACGTACGTACGTGTGTGTGTACGTGTGTGTACGTACGTGTGTGTGTACGTACGTACGTACGTTTGTGTGTACGTACGTACGTACGTACGTGTGTGTGTATGTGTACGTGTGTGTGTGTACGTGTGTATATGTGTGTGTACGTACGTGTGTGTACGTGTGCATGTGTACGAATGTGTGTATAAGTACGTACGTGTGTGTGTGTGTACGTACGTACGTGTGTGTGTACGTACGTACGTGTGTGTACGTACGTACGTGTGTGTATGTATACATAAGTGTGTGTGTGTGTACGTACGTGTGTGTGTCTGTACGTATGTGTGTGTGTGTGTAGGTACGTACGTACGTGTGTGCGTGTGTACGTACGTGTGCGTGTGTAAGTACGTGTGCGTGTGTACGTATGTGTGTGTGTGTGTATGTGCGTACGTACGTATGTGTTTGTGTACGTACGTATGTCTGTACGTACGTACGTACGTACGTGTGTGTCTGTACGTATGTGTGTGTGTGTGTAGGTACGTACGTACGTGTGTGTGTGTGTACGTACGTGTGTGTGTGTGAACGTACGTGTGTGTGTACGTACATACGTACGTACGTGTGTGAGTGGGTACGTACGTACGTGTGTGTGTATGTGTACGTGTGTGTGTACGTGTGTATATGTGTGTGTACGTACGTGTGTGTACGTGTGCATGTGTACGTATGTGTGTGTGTACGTGTGTGTACGTACGTGTGTGTTTGTACGTACGTGTTTGTGTGTGCGTACGTGTGTGTGTGTACGTGTGTGTGTGTACGTACGTACGTACGTACTTATGAGTGTGTGTGTACGTACGTGTGTTTGTGTATGTACGTACGTGTGTGTTTGTGTACGTACGTACGTGTATGTGTACGTAAGTACGTACGTGTGTGTGTACGTGTGTGTACGTACGTATGTGTGTGTACGTACGTACGTGTGTCTGTATGTACGTGTGTGTGTACGTACGTACGTGTGCGTGTGTACGTACGTCTGCGTGTGTACGTATGTGTGTGTGTATGTGCGTACGTACGTGTGTGTTTGTGTACGTACGTATGTCTGTATGTACGCACGTACGTACGTTTGTGTTTGTGTACGTACGTACGTGTGTGTGTACGTACGTACGCACATACACAAACACATACGTACAAACGCACACGTACGTACGTACACACACACGTAAATACACACACACGTTAGTACGTACGTACACACACACGTACGTATGTACGTACACACACACGTATGTACACACACGTACACACAAACGTATGTACGAACGTACGTACACACACACGTACGTACGTACGCACTCACACACGTACGTACGTACGTACACACACACGTACGTACACACACGTACACACACACGTACATATGTACGTACGTACACACACACGTACGTACGTACACACACACACACGTACGTACACACACACGTACGTTCACACACACATACGTACACACGCACACGCACACCTACGTACACACACACGTACGTACGTACCCACACACGTACGTACACACGCACGTACGTACGTACGCACACACGCACGTACGTACGTACGCACACACGCACGTACGTACGTACGCACACACGCACGTACGTACGCACGCACACACGCACGTACGTACGCACGCACACACGTACGTACGTACGCACACACACACGTACGTAAACACACACACACTTATGTATACATACACACACGTACGTACGTACACACACGTACGTACGTACACACATAAACACACACATACGTACACACGCACACACACGCGTACGTACACACACATATACACACATACACACACACGTACACACACACGTACGTACACACGTACACACACACGTACGTACGTACACACACACACGTACGTACACACACACATACGTACACATGCACACGTACACACACGTATGTACAAACACATATACACACGTACACACTCACATACGTACATACGTACACACACACGTACGTACACACAAGTACACACACACGTACGTACGTACACACACACGTACGTACATACGTACGTACACACACACGTACGTTCACACACACACACGTACATACACACACACACGTACGTACACACATACACACACACGTACGTACACACGCACACGTATGTACACGCACACATACGTACGTACACACACACGTATGTACACACACACGTACGTACGTACACACACACACACGTACGTACACACACACGTACGTACACACATGTACACTCACACGTACGTACGTACATACGTACACACACACGTACGTACGTACACAAACACACATGTACGTACACACACAAACAAGTACGTACGTACACACACACGTACGTACACACACACGTACGTACGTACACACAAACAAGTACGTACGTACGTACACACAAACGTACGTACACACACACACACACGTACTTACGTACAGACACACACACGTTCGTACGTACGTACACACACACGTACGTACACACACACGAACGTACGTACACACACACACACGTACGTACTAACACATATACACCCATACACACACACGTACACACACACGTACGTACACACACACGTACGTACGTACACACACACACGTACGTACACACACACAAACGTACGTACACACACACACACGTACGTACGTACACACACGTATGTACACACACACGTACATACACACACACGTATGTACACACACATATACACGTACACACACATGTACGTACGTACGTACACACACACGTACATACGTACACACACAAACGTACGTACACACACACACGTACGTACGTACGTACACACACGTACGTACACTTACACGTACGTACACACACACACGTACGTACGTACGTACGTACACACACACGTACATACGTACACACACAAACGTACGTACAAACAAACACACACGTACAAACACACGTACGTACACATACATATACACACGTACACACACACGTACGTACGTACGTAATCACACACGTACGTACGTACACACACACACACGTACATACACACACGTACGTACGTACACACAGACACACGTACGTACACACACACACACTTACGTACGTACGTACACACATACACGTACGTACACACAAACACGTACGTACACACACACACGTACACACACACGTACGTACACATACACACGTACACAAACACGTACACACACATATACAAATGTACACACCCACACGTACACATACACACACACGAACGTACGTACGTACACACACACGTACGTACACACTCGTACACACACACGTACATACGTACACACACACGTACGTACACACACGTACACACACACATACGTATGTACACACACACACACGTACGTACAAACACGTACACACACACGTACGTATGTACACACACACACGTACGTACACCCACACGTACGTACGTACGTACGTACACACATACGTATGTACACACACATATACACACGTACACACTCACGTACGTAAGTACGTACACACACACATACATACATACACACAAACACGTACGTACACACACACACGTACGTACGTACGTACACACACGTACGTACACTCACACTTACGTACACACACACACACGTACGAACGTACGTACACACACGTACGTACACACACACACACGTACGTACACACACACGTACGTACGTATGTACACACACACACGTACGTACACACACTTATACACACTTACACACACACGTACGTACGTACGTACACACACACGTACGTACGTACGCACATACATATACGTACACACACACGTACGTACACACACGTACACACACACGTACGTACACATACATATACACACGTACACACACACGTACGTACATACACACACACACACATACGCACGTACGTACACACACACGTACGTAAACACACACACACACGTACGTACGTACACACACACACACGTACATACACACACACACACGTACGTATGTAAACCACACACACGTACGTACACACACACACACGTATGTACGTACGTACACACATACACTTACGTACACACGTACGTACACACACACACGTACACACACACGTACGTACACATACACACGTATTCAAACACGTACGTACACACACATATACACATGTACACACACACACGTACACATACACACACACGTACGTACGTACGTACACACACACGTACGTACACACTCGTACACACACACGTACGTACGTACGTACACACACTTACACACACACGTACGAATGTACGTAGGTACACACACACGTACGTACGTACACACACACACACGTACGTACGTACGTACAAACACACGTATGTACACACACGTACACACACACATACGTACGTACACACACACAAGTACGTACACACACTTACGTACGTACGTTCGTACACACACACATACGTACACACACACGGACGTACGTATGTACGTACACACACATGTACGTATGTACACACACGTACGTACACACACACACACACGTACGTACGTACGTACACACACGAACGTACACACACACACACTTACGTACACACACACACTTATGTACACACACATATACACACGTACACACACACGTACGTACGTACACACACACACGTACGTACACACACACACACGTACTTACGTACGTACACACATACACTTACGTACACACACACACGTACGTACACACACACGTACGTACGTATGTAAATACACACACACGTACGTACACAAACACACGTACGTACATACACACGTACATACGTAAGTACACACACACGTACATACACACACGTACACACACACGTACGTATGTACTACGTACACACACACACGTACGTACGTATACACACACACACGTACGTACACACACACGTACGTACGTACGTACAAACACACGTACGTACACACACGTACACACAAACGTACGTACGTACACACACACAAGTACGTACACACACACACACGTACGTACATACGTACACACACGTACGTACACAAAAACACACGTACGTACACAAACACATGTACGTACGTACGTATGTACACACACACACATTTGTACACACAAATATACACACGTACACACACACGTACGTACGTACGTACACACACACGTACGTACGTACGTACACACATACATATACGTACACACACACACACGTACAAACACACGTACGTACACATACATATACACACGTATACACACACGTACGTACGTACATAAACACACACGTACGTACGTACACACACACATGTACGTACACACACACACGTACGTACGTACGTGCACACATACACGTACGTACACACACACACGTACGTACACACACACGTACGTACATATACACACGTACACAAACACGTACGTATACACACATATACACATGTACACACACACACGTACGTACACACACACGTACGTACGTACGTACACACACACATACGTACACTCACGTACACACACACGGACGTACGTATGTACGTACACACACATGTACATACGTACACACACACAAACGTATGTACACACACACACATGTACGTACGTACGTACACACACGTACGTACACACACACGTACGTACACACACACGTAAGTACGTACACACACACACGTACGTACGTACACACACACAAACGTACGTACACACACACACACGTAAGTACGTACGTACACACACGTACGTACACACACACGTACGTACACACACACACGTACGTACGTACGTACGTACACACACACGTATGTACACACACCTATACACACGTACACACACATGTACGTACGTACGTACACACACACGTACATACGTACACACACAAATGTACGTACACACACACACACGTACAAACACACGTACGTACACATACATATACACACGTACACACACACGTACGTACGTACGTAAACACACACGTACGTACGTACACACACACATGTACGTACACACACGTACGTACGTACACACACACGCACGTACGTACACACACACACACGTACGTACGTACACACATACACGTACGTACGTACACACATACACGTACGTACACACAAACACGTACATACACACACACACGTACACACACACGTACATACACATACACACGTACACAAACACGTACGTACACACACATATACAAATGTACACACCCACACGTACACTTACACACACACGTACGTACGTACGTACACACACACGTACGTACAAACTCGTACACACACACGTACGTACGTACGTATGTACACACACACGTACGTATGTACACACACACGTACGTACACACACGTACACACACACATACGTATGTACACACACACACACGTACGTACGTACGTACACACACACGTACGTACACACACTTACACACACACGTACGTATGTACACACACACACGTACGTACGCACACAC